>NC_081558.1:172813926-173023922 GCF_022355385.1 Mustela nigripes
AAAAAAAAAAAAAGAAAAGAAAAGAGGTGGTATTTGGGAAAGCCCTTTGGGGCAGGTCCTGGAACAGGATAGGAAAACAAAGTGGACTAGGCCCAAAGTGCCTGAAACCATACGGGGAGGGAGTTTGTTGTAACCAGGAGCCCAAGTCTCTGGGGGAGGGTGGAGGGGAAGTCCTCAGAGACCGTAACCTGAAGTGACTCAGTCAGTGACAGCAGTTCCTTTTGGCTGCGTCTCTGCTGGTCCTGTTGGAGGGCTAGACACATGTGCCCTGTGCTGTTTTTCAGTCTGGCCTAGAATTTATTCTATCACAACAGAATTGGCAGGAACTTTAGCACTGTCCACTTTTCTCTTGCCCTGTGTGTTCATTTCTTTATTCCATCTTTGCTTGCTTTTCCCCTTTTCTTTTTTTTTAAAGATCTTATTTATTCATTTGACAGAGATAGAGAGCCAGCGAGTGAGCACAAGCAGGGGGAGCAGCAGGCAGAGGGAGAAACAAACTCCCCACTAAGCAAGGAGCCTGAAACAGGCTTGATCTCAGGACCCCAGGATCATGACCTGAGCTGAAGGCAGACACTTAACTGACTGAGCCATCCAGGCGCCCCTGTTTTTAATTTTTTACTCACGTATTCCATTTAACTGCTGACACCTATGGAAACCGTGTGGAATTCTTAATATCTTTAGAACAAAAAGACTGCCCCTTGCTTGAGGATATGGACGAAGTGTAACATAGGAAATACCGTAAAAATACATGGTTTATAGAATGTTCCATTGGCTAATGGAATTTATTTAGACCTCAAAGATTTAAATCGGGAGCTTTTTCTAATTGGTGCTTTGAGGAGCTGAACTTGATCTAACCTTCCCGAGGAAGCTGAAGAATGTGACTAATTAATTGTATGTGCTAGTTACACTGTCAGGGGCAACTGTAGGAAGAAATGATGAGTACGATGAAGAACAAAGCATGACAATAAGCCTGATCAAGGTTTATGAAAAACAAGATGTTACAATCAGCTTGATGTAACTACTGAGGCAAATTGAGTAAGGACTGATGCTCTTTACTAAAAGTAAGATGATGAATTGTAACTTCACATACATGTTTATAGAGCTACATTCCCATTACAGCTTTGTGGCCACTTGCTGGTTGCCTGCATGAATTCGGGTTTTTGTTTGGTTTGCTCTGGTTGGTTTTGCTCAAGAGAAAACTTACCTAATTTATATTTATGAATTGGCCCACTCATTTGGGCTTTAATTTCTTTTTTGCCCTTCACAACAATGTTGGATAAATATCATTGTGTTAGTTGGTGTGGGAATTAGGTGGGCCTGAGCTCAAGTTCCCGATTCTGCCGTGGACCAACAGGAGTATCAGTGAGCTTTAACTCCTCTGAGATCCAGTGTCCTCATTTGTATATGCGAAATGATAATAGCTACCTTGCTGGAATGTTGTCAAGATTAGAGGCCCTGGTGTAAAGCCTCTGGTATACAGTGCTTACTACCCAGTTAAGTATTGTGTAAATGAAAGGAATGCTGCTTAGGACAAGTTAAGTCAATTAGGGTATGTTTCTTGGCATGGAATGTTATGTCACCATTTAAAATAAAATTTCCAAAGACTATTACTGTGGGACAAATACGTATGGTAAAATATGAAGTATAAAGTCAGGTTACAAGTATAAAGGCAGGATACAGAGTATGATTTAAGCAGTGCAGATAAAAACTCTATGAGGAGGAAATGTTTGGAAGGACATAGACCAACATGTAATAGTGGGTGTGTTGGCTGCATACCCCCTTTTCCATGGTGGCAACGCATGGCTTTTATGAAATGGAAATGGCGGGCACTGCTTTGCTAGACCCTGGGCATGCCCTTTGTGGCAAGGGCACCAGTTCTGGGCAGTGGAAAACAAGGAGTCTGGAAAAAGGTTTCTTCTCTAACAAAAAGTGACCCATTGGACTCCGTTTTGGGCCCCAAACATTGTCATATTTACACATGTTCCTGGAACACGGGGAAACATCTTGCAAGCATGAAGGTATGGAGTCAATCAATGTACCACGTATGGCATATAGGGCGTCCTGACACTGATAAATCACGGAACTGCTCTAACAAACCTGGAAATAGTTTCCTCCAGATTTCTGGGTTATAAAGTAACAAAACCCTATTTTTTAAAAATTTTTTATTTTTTATAAACATATATTTTTATCCCCAGGGGTACACGTCTGTGAATCACCAGGTTTACACACTTCACAATACTCACCAAAGCACACACCCTCCCCAATGTCCATAATCCCACCCCCTTCTCCCAACGCCCCTCCCCCCAGCAACCCTCAGTTTGTTTTGTGAGATTAAGAGTCACTTATGGTTTGTCTCCCTTCCAATTCCATTTTGCAAAACCCTATTTTTAAAGCCACTTTCAGCAGTGTCTTCTGTTGCTTGAAACGAAATATTCACTCACTGATTTCAGGAACATAACTATTTAAAAACTTAATTAAAATGTTCTTTTTCCTCATGGGCACCTGGGTGGCTGAGTCAATTAAGTGTCTGCCTTCAGCTCAGGTTGTGATCTGAGGGGGTCCTGGAATCAAGTCCCACTTCAGACTTTCTGCTCAGCAAGGAGTCTGCTTCTCCTTCTCCCTCTGTGTGCTATCTCTTTCTCTCTCAAATAAATAAATAAAATTTTTTCCCCAAAATTTTTTTATCAAGTTTTCTACTTTTCATGATTTCCAAATCTTTTTTCTTTTAAAGACTTATTTAATTTTTGTGTGTGAGAGAGAGCACATGAGTGAGGGAAGAACAGAGGGAAAGGGAGAGAAGCAGACTTCCTGCTGAACAGGGAACCCAAAGCAAGACTCTATTTCATTACCCGGATCATGACCCTGAGATCATGACCTGAGCCAAAACCAAGAGCCCAGTGGTAAACCAACTGAGCCTCCCAGGCACCCCAAGTTTTCCAAATCTTTAAATTGGAAACAAGTATCTTAAGTATCAAGTTATTGAATCTTAACATAGTAATGTGTTGGTGTTATTTGACTTAACTGAAGGATGGTTCAGTTTAGAGCTATTGAGTAATTATTCAGCTCAAGTAAGAGCTATTGAGTAATTATTTCTTCTCCTTCCGCCACACCCTCCTGACTTCCCAAAATACTTTAACTTTGTGTTACTCCAGTGATTCCTATCATTTAGATCAGTAAAATGCATGAAACTCTCTTTGGATTACTTCAGTTTTGACCAAGCTGTTGACTATTGCATGTCTTATACAAAATATTACAAAATACTGAAGATGAATAGTGTTTACTAACTTGACGCTTATGGATGATTGTTTCATTTTAAGTAAGCTCTATGCCCAATGTGCGATTTGAACTCATGACCCTGACCTCAAGAGTCACATGTTCTACAAACTGAGCCTGTCAGGTGCCCTTATTTTGTTTCTTTTGTTCAGTTTAATCATCTACCATTACTATGTCTCCTATCACTTATGGCATCAAGTAAAAGTCAACAATCATCATTTAACTTGTGATTTTTATTTCTAGCAAAGTGTTACTAGAAACATTAAAATATTAATTTTAAAGTTCCTTATGACCTAATTCTCATCACAGGAGAATTCCCTCCCTTATTTTTTATAGGCTACATGGTCCTAGGATCTTTGCAAACATATTACCTAAACATACTATCTAAACTTTCGTTCCACAGGAAACTAAGACTCAGAGAAATTAGGGGCTGAGGCAATGATTGCACAGTTGACAGAGCAGGAGCTTAATAACCCAGACCCTATGACTACCAACCTAGAACTCTTTTTTTTTTTTTTTTTAAGATTTTATTTATTTGACAGACAGAGATCACAAGTAGGCAGAGAGGCAGGCAGAGAGGAGGAAGCAGACTCCCCACAGAGCAGAGAGCCCGATGTGGGGCTCGATCCCAGGACGCTGGGATCATGACCCGAGCCGAAGGCAGAGGCTTTAACCCGCTGAGCCACCCAGGCGCCCCCTAGAACTCTTTTTTAACCAAAGGTTGCAAAAAGTATAAAACCTCACAGGGACTATTTTTTCTCTTAAGCTCTTTCTAAAAACAAACAATTTTTTCTTACTAAAATTAAAAAAATTTTTTTAAATTTTTAAAATTTAAAATTTTAAAGTTTTTTAAAGTTTTTTAAGTTTTTAAAAATTTAAAATTTAAAAATTGTTTGTTTTTAAAATTTAAAATTTAAAAATTCCCCCTCATTTTCTTACTAAATGAGGGGTGACATAGATGTCAGGTATTATGGTAACAGTATTAAAATTCTGGAGCCAAACAAATTTTATTTAATTTGATGCTTTTCAAAAAAGTGTTTTGTGATTTTTCTCTTTACACCTTACCAAAATTTCACACATAATAAGTTTGCAAATATAGTGTCTTAAAATTAACAATTTAATTTTTAATTTAGAAAATATGGACATAGTATTAAAGTTAGGCCTCACATTTCTCTTCATATTAAGTTGCTCTGAACCTTAATAAGCCTGCTTGCTTCACAGATTGATAGTAAATAATGACCAGATAGAGGACATCAGGCAAGGGGAAGGTATTTTGGTTTTTTATTTTATAATCTGGAAAGATCTGACAACATACCCCTCAAAAGACAAATCAGACCAAAGAAGGCTCAAAGAAAATCATTTTTTTTTTTTTTTTTGTGGATATAATCTTACTAAAGAGATACAATTCATGATCTGGGGAAAAAAATCACTTAAATCCTGAAAATCTTAGTTTTCTCCTCTGTTAAGTAGGGATAATAAAATGCTAATTTCAGAAGATTGTTCTAATAATTAAATGAGCCATTTCTTGTAAAACACTTAGCAGAACACCTGGCAAATGTAAGTAACACTGATTGGTTTTTGTAGATGCCCCTCTTTCATTTGTCACTTACATTTTATCTTCTCCTTTTCTCCTTCTCCAATGAGTTTTTACATTCTTTCTAATTTTTCCTTTCCTTTCCATTTCTGCCATCTCTTCTCTCTTCCACTCTTCCTTTGCCCATCATTTTCCTCTGCAGATATTTTTTCATTCTTTTCTGCCCAGCTTAAATAACCTTAGCTAACCAGTGACAGCATTCACAGAGTTGCTGACTTCCAACCGCATATTTCTTTGCTTACAGGTTATCATAAATCTTTTTTCCCTGTTTCAATTATACTTCACTTAAAAAAAAAAAAAAAAAGAGAGAGAGAGAAAGAGAGAGGCAAGCATCCCTAGTAGATCATTTGGTGTCTTTGTAGATCTGTAGTTCTTTAAGACCCTAAATATAGTGCTTGCTTCGGCAGCACATATACTTAAAAAAAAAAAAAAAAAAAAAAAAAAAAAAAAAGACCCTAAATATAGATATTTAAAATTTGCAGTTTGTGAAAAAGATGAGTTTAATTTTCTATATAGTAAACACAATAGCTAACATTTATTTAGAATAGACTATGTGCCAGGCCTGTTCTATGCATTTCATGTTTATTACCTGATCTAATTGCCTAGAGGAGCGTAACACATGTATTGTACCTAGAAAAGCCCAACATCTGGCAAGCAGTTTTTTTTTAAAGTGTTTTGGAAAAAAAAGTACATATTAAGTAAAATGATGACAGTATTAATAAGTTCATAGAAATTAGATTGCTCCCATAATTTCCATCCTGATAAAACATTTAACATTTTAGTGTATATCCTCATACATGCATGTAAGTTTTACAGACATACATATCAAATAAATGAGAGCATACTGCACACGTAGTTTTTAAACTCCATACACCATTTTGTGATTAAAGTATTTATTAATATTGAGATGAGGGCTGTAAGTTAGTTTCTAGCAGGAACCACAGCCATACATATTCCCTTTACTGAAGAAAGTTCTTCTTCTCTTTGGAAAGGTCAACATTTCCCAGTGACCACACATTCAAATTACAGTAGCGAGGATGACCCATGGTGGTGACAAATGACAGGTTGGGAAGAAGTAAAGAAGGGTTACTACCCTAAAATCTCTTTAGTGTTATTTTGGAGAAAGCTATCTTTCTCTGGATTTCCATGGTTTTTATCAATAAGCATGCATCTATTACCATTCTCTAAAAGGTGATCTTTACATTAGGAGATCCATTGTAGGTGTCCTGAGAAGGTAACAAGTAGGAGAATAGACTCTTACCTAAAACTCCTAATAGAGTTCCTTCCACTGATACATTCTCTTGCATATTACATAAAATACAGAACTGATACCATAGTAAACTTCTATAAGGTGGTTTCATTAAGAAATAATATCTTTGGGTGCCTGGGTGGCTCAGTAGGTTAAGCCTCTGCCTTCAGCTCAGGTCATGATCCCAGGGTCCTGGGACCGAGCCCCACATCAGCTCTCTGCTCAGCAGGGAGCCTGCTTCCTCCTTTCTCTCTCTGCCTGCCTCCCTGCCTACTTGTGATCTCTGTCTGTCAAATAAATAAATAAAATCTTAAAAAAAAAAAAGGAAATAATATCTGTAGGGTTCATATAGTCAGTAATGTTTTACAGCAACAGGTGAGGAGATTCTAAAATCCTTACAGTATTTCACAAGGAGTTGATCTCAGGCTAGTTTAGACTAGAAGTAGGTTTATAGCTGGGAAGGGGAAGGAGAGATATTCATCAGTATCAATTGAATTTTTGAAGCAATCAGGATTAAACCAGTTATGACTCTTCTGCCTTGGGGATGATGTAGTTGGTAAATTTTATGCCCTTTTATGGCACCACCCATGATTAGTACTTAAGTCAGGGTGGGAATTTCCATTAGATGAGTAATATGGTCAGTGGCTTAATCCGAGAAAATCAAGGGCAGCTTGACATTGACTGAAAAATACTGACTGAACTTTTCTGAGGAGTCAATGTAAAATTCAGGGGTGATTTATATCTATAAGTGAGAACATGACATTTTGATTCTCCATTAATTTTACTGTAAATCTAATGTCAACTAGTTTTCACCTATGTTTGGGGGTCAGTGGTGCATAGGATAAACATTTTGTATTACTATAATAAGATCTTGGAAAGATCACTTTTTTTTTTTTTTAATTTTCTAGTAACAGGGAGTACTTGGTTGTAAGTCAAACCTCCCTTTGAGAATTTAAAATTCTGGACAATATATAAAACCATCAGTTTGAAGACACTGGAGAATTCTGAAGCCACGAGATCAAGATTCCTGGGAGAAAGCACATTGGACAAATTGAGGAAACTTCTCAAATCTGCTAAGCCCTATCAGTCTTCCAGGTCCTCAAACTTGCTATGGACCTGAGGTCACCACTGGTTCATCAACCACTCTACAACCTGCCTCAGCTGCAGGGTAAGTGCCAGGCACCAGCATGGCTTCCTTTGTGCCTGATGCAGGTGGAGCTGCAGCAGCTATGGCCACGGGCCCCCCACTGCACTCAGCAAGTATCTGATTTCTCTCCCTAGTACTTGAGTTGGATGAAGCAACATGCTGCAGGGCATAGAATTCCATTTCTCCAGTGGGTCTGAAGAGGCCAGTTGAAAAACCTGGAAATGCATAGAAGTTAATGCCTTATGGGATAAAAGTTGACCAGTGAAAGATAAGTCATTCAGGGAGGAAGCCACTGAATAAATTCCTCTCCCTTTCTCCATCTGACAGAGTGCTCTAAGACAAGGCTGTCCCTAGACGGTTCATGTAGCTGTGGTCCTCTGCAATAAGACACGGGTTTATATTCACTTTTCCTTCCTTTTTGCCCAACTTTCTTTTTCCCTTTACTTTCACTATCTCAGGGGTACACCTCCCAACAAACAATTCTTTTCTAGGGAACTTAGGCCAAGACAGAATGAAAGTACAGAGAAGGGAGCCCAATTTGGCTTTGGCTCTTTAGATTTGCCTATTTGTAAGCAGAAGGCAGAGGCTGAAGAGTTGAGCGGAGTTTCCAACAGTCTTACAGTGTTGGTAGCAAAAATTGGACTTGAGGCCCACCAAGAAGGAGAGGCCCGGGTGAACACTCCAGTCCTAACTTGAAACTCCAGAAGGGCTAGATGTGCCCTCAAATATAATGAAGGCTGGCATCCAATCAATTAAATCTTTGATGAAATTACAATTAATCTTTCTCTTATCCAATTGCTAAACAAAAATAGATTCTCTCTGGAAGATGGTATTGTCTAGAGTCTTAAATTATCTCTATAATTTGTCATATATATTGTCTGGCTATAAATCAAATGGTACACATTACTATGTGTACCAGGACATGAAACATGACAGAAAAGCAAGAGAAAAACACATTACAAGTAATATATTCATTGGAAATCCAAATATTGGAATTATTATACATGACCCTTATATAATATATTAATATGTTTGATAAATTAGATGACAAAATAAAATCTCAGCATAAATCTGGAAAACATAAAAATTCTTCAAAAATAAATTATAGAACTGATAAAAACCTAATAACTAAAATTTAAAAGTTAATTAAAGCAAATGGGGAACAATTAAAGAGAGCTTTAGTAAATCAGAACATAGACTGGGAGAAAATATCCACTGCAAAGAACAGAGAGAAAAGAAACTGGAAAAGTAAAAAAAAATCTTAAAAAAGAAGAAACATAAGAGATGTATGGGAAATGGTGAAATACTTATATATATGATTGAAATGTATCAAAAAAAACAAAAAAGGGAAAAAAAATCCAGATGAGACAAATGAAGCAGAAACAGAATTTGAAGATCAAGTGACAGAATTTTACAAAATGTCAAGCCATGAATTCAGGAGGTTATAAACGCCGTTCAGATTAAATACAGATAAAATGAATATGCAGATAAAATGAAGTACATCATAGTAAAACTGGTCAAAAAACCCCCAAAAAACAAAAACAAAGGAAATATTAATACAATCTAGAGGAAAAAGATACATGATCTTCAAAATAGCAGCAAAAAGACAGATTTTGAATTCTTAACAAAAGAAGGTAGGCCACAAACATAAAATGACACCTAACATCAGAGCAAGAAGACAAGAACAGTAACGGGAATTTGACACTCACTGAAAATGTCTTCTTAAAATGCAAGCAATATAAGGATATTTTCAAATTTTAAAAAACCTGAGAAATATTCACCAATTTATACTAAAGAAATATCAATAATGAAAAAGAAATAGTAATGGGAGTTCTTTAGTCAGAAGGTAAATTGTTTCAGGGGCACCTGGGTGGCTCCCTTGGTTAAGTGTTGGACTCCTGATTTCCTCTCAGGCCATGATGATGGTTGTGAAAAGTGAGCTTCAAGATGGGCTCTATGCTGGCCATGGAACTTGCTTAGGATTATCTCCCTCTTCTGCCCCTCACCCCTACTCATACGTGCACATGCTCGCTCTTTCTTTCTTTCTTTCTTTCTTTCTTTTTAACTTCAAGGTTCTTAAAGATTTTTATTTATTTGACAGACAGATCACAAGTAGACAGAGAGGCAGGCAGAGAGAGAGGAGGAGGAGGCAGGCTCCCTGCTGAGCAGAGAGCCCGATGTGAGGCTTGATCCCAGGACCCTGGGATCATGACTTGAGCAGAAGGCAGAGGCTTTAACCACTGAGCCACCCAGGTGCCCCCATGCTCTCTTTCTTAAAGAAAAGAAAAAAAGATGAAGTTAAATTGTTCCAGATAGAAAGTGCAATGAAACAGGAAGAAATGAGGAACGACAGAAAAGATAAATACATGGGTAAATCTTAATGAATGTGTAATATTTAAAATAATAATATATAGTAATTAATAAAATATTAAACCAATGTTTAGAAAGTCAAAACTGACTACAATTACAATAAGATATAGAGAATCCTGAGAAGCTCAGACCTCTGCGCTGCTCACCATCCTCCTAATAAGAGGTTTTTCATTCCTAGGTAAGTCGGGATATTCGAACAATTTTGTGATTTTCCTGTTTGTTTTTAGAATTTTATTTCTAGTCAGTGTAATAGTGTAATATTAGTTTCAGCTGTACAATTTAGTGATTCAACTCTTTCATATAACACCCAGTTCTCATTGCTAGTGTACTCTTAATCCCTACCACCTATTTAACCCATCCCCCCACCTACCCCCTTCTAGTAACCTTCAGTTTGTTCTCTACAGTTAAGAGTCTGTTTCTTGATTTGCCTCCCTCTTTCCCCCCTGTTATCAATGGTTTTGTTTCTTAATCCACATGTGAGTGACATCATATTTGTCTTTCTCTGACCGATTTATTTTGCTTAGCATGATACTCTGTACTTCCATCAATGTTGCAAAGGACAAGATTTCATTCTTTCTGATGGCTGAATAATAGTCCGTTGTATATATATTCTACATCTTCTTTATCCTGTCATCAATCGATGGACATTTGGGCTCTTTTCATGATTTGGCTATTGTTGATAACGCTGCTATAAACATTGGAGTGCATGTATCCCTTCAAGTTAGTATTTTTGTATCATGTGGGTAAATACCTAGTCATGCAAATGCTGGATGATAGGGTAGTTCTATTTTTAACTTTCTGAGGAACTGCCATACTCTTTTTTTTTTTTTTTTAAGATTTTATTTATTTATTTGACAGACAGAGACCACAAGTAGGCAGAGAGGCAGAGAGAGAGGGGAAGCAGGTTCCTTGCTGAGCAGAGAGCCCGATGCGGGGCTCAATCCCAGGACCTTGGGATCATGACCTGAGCCCAAGGCAGAGGCTTAACCCACTGAGCCACCCAGGTGCCCCGACCCTCCATACTCTTTTCCAGAGTGGCTGCCCCAGTTTTGCAGTACCACCAGCAGTGCAGGAGGGTTTCCTCTTCTCCACATCTTCACCAACACCTGTTTTTTCCTGTGTTGTTAATTTTAGCCATACTGACTGGTGTGAGGTAATGTCTTATTGTACTTCTGATTTGTACTTCCCCGATGATGAGTGATGTTGAGCATCTTTTCATGCATCTGCTAGCCATCGGTATGTCTTCTTTAAAAAAATATCTGTTCATTTCTTCTGTCCACTTTTAAACTGGATTTGTATTTTGGGTGTTGAGTTTTATAAGTTTTGTTGTTGTTTTTGTTTGTTTGTTTGTTTGTTGCTGTTTTTAGGCAGGGGGGTGGCAAAGAAAGAGAAAGAGACAATCTTAAGTGGCTCCATGCCCAGTGCAGAGCCCAACACAGAGCCTAACACGGAGCTGGATCTCACCACCCTGAGATCATGACCTCAGCCAAAATTAAGAGTCAGACACTTAACCAATAGAGAACCCAGGTGCCCCATGTTTTATAAATTCTTTACGGATTTTGTGTACTAACCCTTTATTGTTAGGAGTTAGTTGGACTGTTAGGTGGTCAGGGCCAGGGTCCTCAACAAGGAAATATAGAGTCAGGATGGCTAAGATAAAACAGCACTGACATCCTGTTTTGCAGCTTTGACAGGACTGCCCTGACATTCTGCTTTGCAGCCTTTACAGAAATGACCTCTGCAAAATGTCCTAAAAGAAGACAACTAACCACAAAAGCATTTATCAATGTCAGGGGCAAGTGACAGTTAAGACATAAGCCTCCAGATGTTAGCAAAAAAAGACCATCAGCACGTGAACATTAATCCATAGGTAGACAATACATGACCAAAGCCCTGATTGGCATGATTCAGCACACCCTGATTGCTTAAGATAGTTCCTCAAAAGAGCTCATAAAACCCCCTTACCTTAGAAACTCTGGAGGCAACTCACTCAGGTCCCTCTCCCTCTCCAGGGGCTTTTTTACACTTGCTCAGTAAATTTAACTTTGCTGCTCACCACTCTTTCTGGTCTATGACTTCATTCTTCAAACCAGTGTGGCCAAGACCCGTGGCCACTAAGGGGACACAAATCCTGTAACATTATCAGATATGTCCTTTGAAAATATCTTCTCCCATTCCATAGGCTGCCTTTTAGTTTTGTCGATTGTTTCCTTTGCTGTGTAGAAGATTTTTACTTTGATGAGGTCCCAATAGTTTATTTTTGCTTTTGTTTCCCTTGCCTCAGGATATCTAGTAGGAAGTTGCTACAGCTGAAGTCAAAGACGTTACTGCCTATGTTTTCTTCTAGAATTTTAATGGCATCCTGTCTCACATTTATGTCTTTCATCCATTTTGAATTTCGTTTTGTGTATGGTGTAAGAAATTGATCCAATTTTATTCTCTTGCATGTTGCTGTTCAGTTTTCCTAACACCATTTGTTGAAGAGACTGTCTTATTTCCATTGGATAGACTTTCCTGCTTTGTCAAAGATTAATTGACCATAGAGTTGTGGATTCATTTCCAGATTTTCTATTCAGTTCTATTGATCCATGTGTCTGTCTGTGTGCCAGTATCATATGGTCCTGATCATTACAGCTTTGTACTATAACTTGAAGCCTGGAATTGTGATGCCTCCAGCTTAGCTTTTCTTTTTCAAGATTGCTTTGGTTATTCATGGTCTTTTGAGTTCCATACAAATTTTTGGACTGTTTGTTCTAGCTCTGTGAAAATGCTGTTAGTATTTTGATACGAATTGCTTTAAATGTGCAAATTGCTTTGGGTAATATAGACCAAATCTATATTTCTTAATCCTAAGAACAAATAAAAACTTGAGAAATTTAAATTTCCAAAAGCATCAAAATAGCAAAATCTAGTTAAGAACAATGAAAGAGGGGTGCTTGGGTGTTTCAGTCAGGTAAGCATCTGCCTTTGGCTCAGGTCATGATCCCAGGACCCTGGGATTGGGCCCCACATGAGGCTTTCTGCTCAATGGCGAGTATGTTTCTCTGTCTCCCTCTGCCCCTACCTCCTGCTCATGCTCTCTCTCTTTCTCCGTCTCTTTCAAAAAATAAATAAAATCTTTAAAAAATAATGAAAGATGCAATCTCTCTGCATAAAACAACAAAACATTATCGATAATAAATTAAAGAAGATACAAATAAGTGGAAGAGGGGCATCTGGGTGTCTCAGTGGGTTAAGCTTCTGCCTTCGGTTCAGGTCATAATCTCAGGGCCCTGGTATTGAGCCCCACACTGCTCTCTGCTCAGCAGGGCGCCTGCTTCCCCATCTCTCTGCCTACCTCTTTGCCTACTTTTGATATCTCTCTCTCTGTCAAATAAATAAATAAAATAAAATAAAAACCACAGAAGAAAACAAAACAAAAACAAACAAGTGGAAGAAACACCATATTCATGGCTTGGAAGACTCAACATACTAAATATGTAAAATGCTTCCTAAACTGACCTACAGATTTAATGCAACTTCAATGAAAGCCCAAGCAGGTTTCGTGGGGGAAAAAGAAAAATGGACAGGCTAACTCTAAAATGCGTATGGCAATGCAAGGGCTGAGAAGATCTAAGATCATCTGGAAGAAAAGAAAAGAAGTTGGAACACTATGATACTAAATATCAATACTTACTATAATATTACAATAGGTAAGAATAGACTGTTGACTGGAAAGGAACTAGAGAATCCAAATGCCTGCAGCAACTAAGCAAGCTACAGAGTAAAGAGAAGATCCTATATAAAGAACTAGTAGGAAAAGTTAACGATAAGACAGGAAACCCAACTCAAAGGGCGCTTGGGTGGCTCAATGGGTTAAAGCGTCTGCCTTCTGCTCGGGTTGTGATCCCAGGACCCTGGGATCGAGCCCTGCATTGGGCTTTCTGCTCCGCGGAGAGCTTGCTTCCTCCTCTCTCTCTCTGCCTGCCTCTTTGCCTACTTGTGATCTCTGTCTGTCAAATAAATAAAATCTTAAAAAAAAAATGCTCAAAAACCTTTTGAACAAGCACTTCACAAAAGGGGATAGCCAAATGATGAGCCAGTGTAGGAAAGTTGTTCAACCTCTGTAGTTGTCAGGGAAGTATCAACGTCAAGATAACAATCTATCCTACACAGAAAGGTTAAATTAAAAAAGAAGAAACTGTCAGTACCAAGTGCAGAGATATAGAATAACAGGAACTCTCCTGCCCCTTGTGAGATAGAAAACTGGTACAGCCAGTACGAATTATCACAATATTATTCACAATGACCCCAACCTGCACAATATAAATGCTCACCCAAATAAGAATGGACAAATACAAAGTGGTATACTCAAACAATGGAAAAATTCTTTGGCAATGAACATGAACAAACTCCGGTTTGATGAAAAATATGAATGAATGAATTTCATTAACGTAAGCAAAAGAATACTGATACATGCTCTATGGTTCAATATCTACAACAATTAAAATCAGACCCAGCTAAATGATGGTTTAATCAACAGGCAGAAAATGTCAGTTAAACAAGATAAATAAGCTCTAGAGGTTGGCTATCGTGTGTATAGCCAACAATGTCCACTTAAAATTTAAGATGATATATCTCATGGTGTGTCCTTATCACAATGAAACCAAGACAAACAAAAAACTAAACTAAATGACGGCGTTAAAGGTGGCCTAACGGTTACATTACCGGAGGAGTGAGAGGAGTAACAACTGGTATTGGACACGAGAGGCTTCCCTGACCCTAGTTATGCTCTATTTCTTAATCTCATGGCGATGTGATTATAAGTGTGTGCTGCTGTTGTGATAATTCATCAAGCTCTATGCTTAGGATGCACTTTTCTGTATGTGGTATATAAATAAACATATTTAAATAAAGGAGGTCATAAAGCAGCCAATTGTGGTTACAATAGAGGTTAAATGAACATTTAATGAAGGCCTTGTACTTTATGTATTCTTCTTCATTATAACATGATGGAAAATATGCTCAGTATCTTTATTTTATAGATGAAAATGCTGAGCATGAGGGGCAGTAAGCAGATTGTTCAAGGTCTCGCAGCTTGTTTTTTGTCTCCAAAGGTTTTATTTACTGCACTGTATTTATGTCACCTCTTGTAGTATTCTTTTCAGTTCACAAATTGCCTTGTTAGAAAATATTTCAGTTAACTAATCCAGATAGTTGAATTTAATCATATAAATTCCAAAGAAAGACAATCCAAAGACTGAAACCATTAATAATTTTAAGAGAAGCTAATCCATTGTATATAAATCTGTCTTTGTTTTCCAGATCATTCCTTGAGAATGTAACTTTTCAAGGTAACAGAGAAGTTAAAAAACCTCTCAGTAATGAGCCTAGGATATTTGCTCAAGCCCTGCAAGTAGCTGAACTAGGAAAGTAACCATGATTTACTTCATTCACTCAAAGTGAAAGAAATATAACTTCTAAAAATAACTTTTATACATTTTTTTTTCCAAATTATCTAAATCAATCTGTTTTCTTCCACCGAGTTTGGAAGAAAATCCAATTTTTAACTGACAGAAAATTTAATTTTATTCATGGAGTGAGTAGTGGGACCCATTTTCTATCTCAGGATTCTATGAGGAATCCCAGGGCCTACTGGAAATTTGAGATAGGCCTCTGACCTTGATCTCACTGCCAAATGTTCTCTGTCCAAGCTGAACAATGTATTCCACACCAAACTTCACAGTTAGGAATCTCATTGTTGCTTGATCACACAAGCGTCCTCCAGGTGAGGACTGGGTAGCCCCTCCCACTTACAAATTCTTTTCTGCTGCCTGCTTCCCTCAAATCCCAGGCATCTACTCTCTTTCAACTCTTAGAGCTCTGACCTTTTTAGATAATTCAGCTCCTGGACTGCATTCCAGGAAAACTATTGGAAGAACCTAAGGGATTTATAACCAAAATGCTTTGGGCAACACTTTGGAAACATCTTGAAAATATTTGGCACACAGTTTAAGTGGATGTGTATATATGGAAATTTCCAGAAAATAAATTGATGGGGCTTCAGCCAAAGCAGTAGAAGTTTAACTTTATTCTATAGTCACAGACTGGTATGCCTGGGTATTCCCCCCAAGGAATAAGACTAGCCTTTAGAACTTCCCAAAAGCTATGGTTTAGGAAAAGCAGAACCACGTGCTGGGGATGAGGACGGTACATTTTTGGGGCAGGTTGGCAGTGGTAGAGGAAGATTAGTAGTGGAGACTCTGTGGATGTAGAATAGCTCCCTGGATGTGCATGGGAGCTTTGATGTGCAGAAGGAAGAAGTGGTAGGACTCCCCTCCTTCCTAGAATATCATCAGCCGGAGAGGTATTGCAAGGAAGTTCCTAGGAAATGGGGGAGGGGAGGCATTGAAACAAAATTTTCTTAGGAGTAGCTCACACCCTTAATTGGTTTTCTTAGGGTTGGTGTGGTCTGAGAAACAAGGCCTGTGTATATTTTGGTCTGTGCTAATATAATAGGATTAATAATTACAATAATTTCACCGGTCAGTGAGCCTCACCAACATTCCAGCTACTGCGCTGAGTGCTTTAGGTTCATTGTGCTGGTTAATACCCTGGAGGGAAGTACCACTAGCCCTATGTCACAGGCCAAGTAAGCCTCAGAGTAGTTAATACATAGCAGATCCAGGATCCAAATCCAAGTCCAAATCCAAAAGCTGTGTGTTTACTACTATTGCATTATTTTTCTTGAGAATAAAGCCAATGCATATGATATTATGCCCTACTTACCAAAGCTCTGGGTCCCAAAGTTGACAGTAGACTTGCTGGATTTGAACTGCTAGGACCAGTTGGGAAAGAATCTGAACCTTATGCAAGTTGGAAAATAAAGAGGTAATTTGCTTGCAGCAATGAATTTGATTTTTTTTTCTTTAGGTTAGTAATTTTTTTTCTTTTTCTTTTCAGTTGTAGTATATTTGACACATAATGTTATATTAATTTCTGGTGTATGACATACAATAAATTTCTGTGCTAGTCTATTCTCACAAGTATAGGTACTGTCTGTCACCATACAACACTATCATGATATCATTGACTTTGTTCCCTATGGTGTACCTTTTTTTCCATATCTAGAAGCCTGTATCTCCCACTCCCCTTCATCCATTTTCCAACCCCCGCCCCTTACCTCTGGCAATCATCTGGATTTGAATTTTTAGAAGCTCTTGTTAGACTGGCCATTTATTTAGATATTAGGCAGAAATTCTGTTCATTGCATGGGTGGAGTGGCAACAATATTTCAATAGTTCTTAAACAAATTAGAATGTGACTCCTTGGGGTGCCTGGGTGGCTCAGTTGTTAAGCTTCTGCCTTTGGTGCAGGTCATGATCCCAGGGTTCTGGGATGGAGCCCCACGTTGGGCTCCCTGGTCCACCGGAAGCCTGCTTCTCCTTCTCCCACTCCCCCTGCTTGTGTTCCCTTCCTCACTGTGTCTCTCTCTGCCAAATAAATAAGTAAAATCTTTTTTTTTTTTAAATAAGTAAAATCTTTTAAAAAAAAAAGGAATGTGACTCCTTCTTCTTTGTTTTTGTTTTTTGTCCCAAGCATTTAGATCTACTGATTTCTTCTCTCATCTTAAAAGGAAAAAAAATTGAAAAATTTTAGTAATTATAAAAAATTATAAAATAATAAACACTCTATGAATTGTACACTTTAAGCAGATGAGTTTTTTTTTTAAGATTTTATTTATTTATTTGACAGAGAGATCACAAGTAGGCAGAGAGGCAGGCAGAGAGAGAGAGAGAGGGGGAAGCAGGCTCCCCACTGAGCAGAGAGCCGATTTGGAAATGGATCCCAGGATCCTGAGATCATGACCTGAGCTGAAGGCAGCGGCTTAACCCACTGAGCCACCCAGGTACCCCAGCAGACGAGTTGTTGTTTTTTTTTTTAAGAGGGTTAAAAATGTTTTAATTGTTAAATTAAACTACAAGGGTAAATTGAGTTAGCTACATTGCAGTACTAAGTGGTAACACATGGTCAAATTAAGAACTTTTCAAATACCCCACTAACCATCAGTTAGAAGTCCTTGAAAATGGTACAGGATTAACATGATCAGAAGCTGTGATCATTACAAAGGAGAATGAAAGTATCAATGGCTATGAAGGATTTGTGGGAACATGTGCCTTTGGCTAAAGAATACAGAAAGTTAATCAAAATGTGCATTATATCAAAAACTAATGTTGTACTATAGGTTGGCTAATTGAATTTAAATTTAAAAAATGTGCATAGGGTATGCAAATTTTAGTGGCTTATTTTTAAATATTGCAAAGCAATACATTATTCCTAAGAAAAGAAGTTCTTTGACACTTAATAGAGGTAACAGTAAGAATCAATTTAACCATTTTACAACTAAAAATTAGAGTGAAATAGAAATAGTGAAAGGTAACACACAAATATGTTACTTTAGGTAACTCATTTATACTGCCTTATTATCTTAAGTTGTAATAGAATAAGGATTTTGTTATAGAAAAACTATTTTAAAAAAGTATCAGTGAAAAGTCACGATCTTCATGAGTTGTGTTGAAGGCAGGGTGAAAATGCGGCCGGACACAGCAGGCCGCCTCCAGGCACCAGAGGTATGTCAGCCTGTCTTTCACGGGAGAACCCCAGAAAGTTCCATATACCCGTGTAGTGTTCACCCAATTCCTTTCTTGTACCACGACATTCAAACTGTGCCCATGGTTTCAACTACAGGAGGGGAGGCAGAGCAGTCAAATGTTTAGGCTTTCCTTGGAAATTTCTGAGCACGTTACGGCGTTCCCATGGAATGAAACTCCTTCCAAATCTTAATGAGTAAGCTCTTGATTATCGAGTCATGGTATTTTCTTCTAATTTTTTCGTACTATGTTTGATTGGATGCCATATTGACAGTTTCAGATGGGAGACCTCCATATCCCCCCAGAGTTTCTCCTCGTGTCAGTTACGGACTCTTCTGGTGCATCATTAGCTGCTCTGGCAGCGCCCGCACTCGCAGCGGTGGACTTGCCGCAGCCGGGAGAGCCGCTGGCTGGGGAGCCCGAGCTGGGGAGCTGGCCGCTGTTGGGCCTGGGGGCGGAGACCCAGGCGGAGGCGGCGCCCGGGACAGGAGGCCCCCAGGGGGTGGTGGTGGGGCACTGGGACAGAGGTCGGCGGCTCGCGGACGCCCCCTTTCGCCACAGAGGGACTAGAGCCAGGGCTCTGCAAGAAGGCGCATTTGGGCTGAAAACCCTAAGTAAATTGTATCTCCTTAAACTGCTAAAAATAAAAGTATGCTTTCCTATTAAAGAGTTAACATGTGTTGCTAATGGTTGCACAGATTCCCTCCTATCATTCGTCATTGTAAAATCAGCCACGGTGTGCTACTGCACAGTTGGACTCCGTTTCCAGGGCATTGCCGTTATAAATGCTACCGTTTTACAAAGGTATGTATAAATAGCTTTTATTATTTTAAGATAAATTTCTAGTAGTGAAATCACTAGGTCAAAAGCTATGACTCTTTTAGGGTTTTTGTTCTATGTTGCTAGAAATAGTGCACCAATTTCAATAGCCACTGCCAACTTGGAGTT
Source organism: Mustela nigripes (assembly GCF_022355385.1). NCBI lineage: Eukaryota > Metazoa > Chordata > Mammalia > Carnivora > Mustelidae > Mustela > Mustela nigripes. The sequence continues at coordinate 172,833,138 of NC_081558.1, forward strand.
CGCACATAGTTCACACGTATCTCACTGTCTTTGCTGCCTCTTCTTGATTTGATGTAGTTGAGTGGCTTTTATCACATGTACTTTATAATTTTGGAAAAGTTCAACTAGTTTTCCTTATTTCCTCCCTGTAAGCTAAGAATTTTTCTGCAAGTAAATGTTTTAAGGATGCGGTATTGCTAGCTCTTGATTAAATTAAAATGAGATGCATTTGGGGCACCTGGGTGGCTCAGTGGGTTAAAGCCTCTGCCTTAGGCTCAGGTCATGATCTCAGGGTCCTGGGATGGAGCCCCGGAGCCCCGCATCAGGCTCTCTGCTTGGCGGGGAGCCTGCTCCATGCCCCACCAAACCCCCCAAGCCCCATCTGCCTCTCTGCCTGCTTGTGATCTTTATCTGTCAAATAAATAAAAAAATATTTGAAAAAATGAGATACATTTTTACAACCTTTATAGTATTTTAAAAAGAATAAAAATAGTAAAGGTTTTTTTGTTGTTGTTTTACTTTTCTTCCTTTTCTTCCTTCTTTCCCTGTATGTGGTACAGTTCACTCTTGTTGTTATAAAGATGTTTATAACATCTGCAAGCAATGAAGACAATACTGAAGACTTTAAAAGTATAAGCATCCCTCCCCCCAAAAATAAAAAAAAAAGAAGTATGAGATTCCACTTTCTAAATGAGGTTACAAATTGTATAGAATGTAGATGCCCATCTCTGTTATTTAGCTGTTAGCTTCATCTTATGTATTTAATGAAGAATTGGCTTTAATAAAGTGGTGGGAAGATATTAATGTGACTTTTTGTTCCAGACATTGAGGAGTGTAAGACACTGGAGTAAATTGTGGCAATCAGATTATGAGAAACTTTTTAAGGCTAAAACAATGTTTTATTCCTATCTTGAATCTTTCAAAGTATACAGTAAGTGCTTAATAGGCTCTAGTTAAATAACATTAAATTTTCACTTCTGAGCAATTTCCCATGATTACAGTCAGTAGGAAGAAATTTTAGGTGTGGCTCAAAGGTTGGTTCTATCTATAATAAGAATAAGCATCTGCTCTTAAAGTAAAAACTAATAGGAAAACATCTTAATAGCATTTATCATCCAACAATTTATTTATCATTAAGAAGTTGTTAGCCGTTGTGTGAACTGAAAAAAGCTGAAAAGACACTTGGCTTTGCATTATAGTTTACTAAACAAAGGGGTAATATAAACAGATTTTCAGAATGAAATGTTTAACCAACTTAAGAGAACTATTTTCAAGTATTACAATAGCTTCCATTTGTATAAAAATAAATACTGATTAAAAATGAACCTTCTTTAGTCAATAAACCAAAGATACATTGTTAGAATTAAGAATTAATTACTATGACTGTATTTCTGTCGGGTAATAAATGATATTTCTTTTTTTTTTATTTTAAAGATTTTATTTATTTATTTGACAGAGAGAGATCACAAGTAGGCAGAGAGGCAGGCAGAGAGAGAGAGAGGAGGAAACAGGCTCCCCGCTGAGCAGAGAGCCTGATGCGGGACTCGATCCCAGGACCCTGAGATCATGACCTGAGCCGAAGGCAACGGCTTAACCCACTGAGCCACCCAGGTGCCCCAATAAATGATATTTCTTTTTAAAAAGTCACTAGCTTTTTTTTTTGTTTTCACTGTATTTCTGAGAGGTACAGCTGATTACCTGGGATTATCATAAAATGAAGCCAAAACTTCAGAGGTCAGGTGATTTACCAGAGGTCATAGAGTGAGCTACAGAATTAGGACCAATCCCCAGGTCTCCAGCTCCAAGTCTGATTCTCATCATTACACAAGCTTTTTTCCAACCACTTTCTCAGACAACACTGCTTCAAGGAGAACATGCTGTTTGCACTATTACCCTCTAAGAAAGTCATGTCAGAATATGCAAAGGCATAAAGAAATCAGTTCAGTTTAGTTTACCTTGGAGTAGAGGACTTAAAAATATCAATGTTTATTTTTCCAAAGAAAAAGGAATTAATTCTATTTTTCCTTTCGAGATAAATGGTGATTACCCAATATGCTTGTAAATATTTTTAGGAATATCATGTTGAAAACATGCCTTCATTACACAAGCAGTCCCCACTTACCCACGGAAGATATGTTCCAAGACCCCCAGTGGATGTGTCTGAAACTGGGAATAGTACCAAACCCTCTATATACTAGGTTTTTCCCCTTACATACAGACCTGTGATGAAGTTTAATTTATAAATTAGGCATTGTAAGAGATTAAGAACAATAATAAAATAGAATAATTATAACAATATACTGTAATAAAATATGTGAATGTGGTCTCTCTTCTTTTAAAAATATTTACTTACCCTTCTTCTTGTGATGATGTGAGATGATAAAATGCAAAGGTGTTGAGATGAAGTGAGGAGAATGACCACGGTAGCCATTGTGACATGGCCTTAAGGTACCATAGACCTTTTGACGGCTCCTTGGAAGGATCATCTCAGGACCATGGCTGAGCATGGGCAATTGAAACTGGGGAAAGCAAAACTGTGGATAAGGATGGACTTCTGTACAGTTACTCTACTGGATGGAAATAAAGTTCATTTGCTGATTTTTTATTTGAGTCTTGGTAGTGTATATTATAGCTCCTCATGTTATGTCAAAACAAAACCAACAACAAACAGATAAAAAATAGACAATCTACTTGCCCTTAGCTGGACATCTCTGAAAATGTATTTTTCACCAGTATTTTTCAAACATATAAAAAGATTTATTACTTTTTTAAACAATAATAATATCCACTATATGAATATTCTTTTTTTATTTTTTTTAAGATTTTATTTATTTATTTGACAGATAGAGATCACAAGTAGGCAGAGAGGCAGGCAGAGAGAGAGAGAGGGAAGCAGGCTCCCCGCTGAGCAGAGAGCCCGGTGCTGGGCTTGATCTGAGGACCCTGAGATCATGACCTGAGCTGAAGGCAGCAGCTTAATCCACTAAGTCACCCAGGTGCCCTATATGAACATTCTTAATAAGACCATTCTCATCATTCACATATGTGGACATAGTCAATTTTCAGGGGTATAGGTCTGTGAGCTGAACCAATTCTTCTCAAATTTTTTTTTTTCTCAATGGGATCATGAGATGATCAGCTGTTAGGTGTGTCACAGCAGGAAAGGGGGAAGAACAGAGCAAATGAGCCAGATCCCCTCCTCATTTCATAGGTGGGAACTCTTGATCTTAGAAAGGTAACAGGACTTGGTAAAATCATAGACAGAGCTAGATTTCTCACTGGGACTTTTGTTCCATGTGGTCCTTTTCTAACCTTTTATGGAGGTTTTCACTTACCCCAAGCTACAGCATCATTAATAAGCTTAAGTTCTTTTTTTTTTTTTTAAAGATTTTATTTATTTGAGAGAGATTTATTGAGAGAGATCACAAACAGGCAGAGAGGCAGGCAGAGAGAGAGGAGGAAGCAGGCTCCCCGCAGAGCAGAGAGCCCGGTGCTGGGCTTGATCTGAGGACTCGGAGTTCATGACCTGAGCCGAAGGCAGCGGCTTAACCCGCTGAGCCACCCAGGTGCCCCAATAAGCTTAAGTTCTTAGAGGAAGCAAGTATATAAGCACCTAAAAAAAAAAAAAAAATGCTTCTAAGAGGCAAAGTCAACAAATTTTAGAATGGCCAGCTCAGAACTACAAATTTCTAATTCTCTCTTTTCCTCTTTCAAGCCAGAATTGAGTTTGCATTCAAGGGCATGAATATAATAAAGGGTAGGAAGACAGGGCAGCTAATGGCAAAAAGTGGAAGGGAATGCTTTCTTTGTCTACCATGGCTAATTTGAAAAAATATAAAACCACAATTGTGTAATATCATGAAATCTTCTATTTTATTTCTGCTGTGTTTCTAATTCAGTCAGTATTATAGAGATGGGTTAAGATTTGACCTTTTTTCTTGAAATCATTTTATAAATTGTAAATAAGACAATTAGAAGTTGAAAAGTTCACAAATAAAATGTAGTAAGAATCTATCAGGCTTAGGGGTGCCTCGGTGGCTCAGTTCATTATACGTCGAAGTCTGTTTTAGCTCAGGTTGTTCTCTCAGGGTTATGAGATGCAGACCTGCCTCAAGACCTGTGTGGGCTGAGGGTGGAGCCCTCAGATTAAGATTCTTAAGATTCTCTCTTCCTAGGGGCTCCTGGGTGGCTCAGTGGGTTAAGCTGCTGCCTTCGGCTCAGGACATGATCTCAGGGTCCTGGGAACAAGTCTCGTATCGGGCTCTCTGCTCAGCAGGGAGCCTGCTTCCCCCTCTCTCTCTCTGCCTGTCTCTCCATCTGCTCATGATATTTCTCTGTCAAATAAATAAATAAAATCTTAAAAAAAAAAAAAAGATTCTCTCTTCCTCGCCCTCTGCCCCTCCCCCACTTGCTCTGACTCTTCATTCTCTCAAGAAAAAGAATCTGTCAGGCTTTGATCTCCTGATAGTTTTCAAAATGAAATTGCTCTACTTATATAACACAGTAAGATAAATTATCCATCAACTAACCCATAACATCTTGGGACCAAAACATACCCCATTAGTAAATGTCTGGTTATTTCCAACAAAATGTGTCCTTTTTTTGTTCATTTTTTTTTTTTTTTTAGAAAGGGAGAGGTGAGGGGAGGGGCAGAGAAATAGAAAAAGAGAATCTTAAGCAGGATCCATGCCCAGTGTGGAGCCCAACTCAGGGCTCAATCCCACAATTCTGAGATCATGACCTGAGCTGAAATCAAGAGTTGGACCCTCAACCAACTAAGCCACCCAGGCACCCCCAAAATGTGTCTTCTTAAGCCAAATAAAATAATTGGAAATACTGCATAAATACATAATTCCAAAGTTATTTCCAAAAAGATAGAATATACTTAAGATGCTGTCGGTATGGTACACACATGTCTATTCTAATATAACTTCTCATGCTTTGGTATTATTTGAAAAAAAAATTAGCCATTATGATTTTGTTACTGTTGTTGTTCTAACCCAAAACGTAAGTCAAAATTTAGGTATGGACTGATTTTATTCCAATCTGAAGCTAACAGATTATGCCAATTTATATGACCATGAAGAAACTATATGGAAACTAAGTAGGAGAAAGGCAAAAAGGGATCCTTTGTATTAGTCAGGTCAGGGCTCTCCAGGAACACAAAACCAACATATATTATAAGGTTCACCTCGAGGAATTAGCTCACTTGGTTACGGAGGCTGAGATATCCCACTATCCGCTCGCTCTCTGTGAGCTGGAGACCAAGGAAAGCTGGTGTGTGGTTCAATTTAAGTCCAAAGTCTGAATTCCAGGGGACTGATGGCACAAGTTTCTCTGAGGACAGATCAATGTTTAGCTCATGTGCTTAGGCAAAAGAGGCAAATTTTTACTTCCCCCATGGCTTCGGTTTTATTCAGGCCTTCCGTGGATTTGGTCATGCCCACCCACACTGGGGAGGGCAACCTGCCTTATCAAGTCCACCAGTTCAGACACTAAATTAACCAAGAAATGCTCTCACAGATATACTCAGAAAAAGCTAAATATGTTAGCTACATATGTGGACATTGCATGACCCTGCCAAGTTGACACATAAAACTAACAATCACAAATCCATCCCTTACGAACTTGGCACCCACACACATCTCTTTGAATTATACTTAATCTCAAAGACAATAACAATGTCATAATTCTGCCTAACATGATACTAGTACACTGCATACAACGTAAAATGCACTAACCTTTTCCTCAGAAAAGGAAGTATAGTACCTGTGTGATGTTTCTTCACCTTGATATCCTGCAGCTTAAATACTATTAAATAAGATTTATATTTATATTTATATACATCAATTCAAAATTGACTGTGATGTACAGTTAATACATCTGAGGTTACATGATATGAAAACATGAATCATTTTTATCCATTCATTGTTCTATGAAAGGTACCTTTGTCGCCTGTTGGCAGTTAACCCTCTGGCAGACTACAAGGCTATTTTATGAAGTGCCTCCGGGATGGAGACTTAGCTCACTTAGGCTTCATGAAGACATAAACACAGCATTGCACCCCCAGGGCTGATAAAAATCAGTTCTAAGTAAATCGGTACCTCCAATCTTATGTCAACTCTTAGGTGAGTTTTTCAGCCAAAAGGAAATAAAATTTCATTTGTTGGATTCATATTTGGCTTCCAGCTTACTAGGTTATAGATCCTCATGGTATTTTAAAACCAAACAAGAGACAAATATTAAAAATCTATTCAGTCTAGCTGAGCACCTCAGTGAGGAGTTGGCTCTCTGAGTCTGAAGGGAAGAAAGGAGAAACAAGTGACAATGTAGAAAAACCAAGAGGGGCACATGGTCCACACAGCTTCCTGGTCCCGAAGTGCAGGGAACATTCCTGAACACTGTGAATGCTGCATGGCGTGGGTAGGCCACCTCTGCCAGCTGCCAGGGCTGCTCAGCTGTCTTCATTATTCTCTTTCTTTCTTTCTTTCGAAGCTGTCCTGCTGATTCTTTTCCATGGAAATACTGACATAAATACCTTAATCTCCTCTGTCAGGTTCCTGAATCTCTTACTTAGCTTTCTCCAGGAGATGATTTTTCACTTCTAAGCGGGAGCCCACATGGACTGTCAGTCTTGGGCAACTGCAGCTGGGTCTCATGTCCGTCTTGATCAAGGTGACCACGCACAATCCTTGGCCAGCTGCTGAGGGTTGGGTGGTCAGCCTTCTGCTCACGGGAGGGAATACACAGGAGAAAAACCATACCAGTTCATAATAACTATTAAATGAGTTATTATTGGTGATATACTTAGAACAGTGCCTGCCACATATTAAGTGTTTGGTAAAAGTAAAACAAATCAATTTGGAGGGGACAAGTGGTGGTCCTAAGGTCTTAGTCACAGAAAGGCATTATGGATGCAGTAGTGGGTCAGATCGTGTATGCCCCAAATTCATGTCAAGATGTAACCTTATTTGGAATAAGGGTCTTCACAGATGTAGTTAGATAAAAGATTAAGGTGAAATCATTCTGGATTAGGGTGCACCTGCACTTCAGTGAAAAGTTTAAGAGATACAAGAAGAGAAATACAGGGAAGAAGGAACGGGAAGATGGGGGTAGAGATCGTAGTGATGCATCTACGAGCCAGGGAATGCCAAGAATGGCAGACAACCACCAGAAGTGGGGAAAGAGGCATAAAACGGTTTCTTTCTCGGAGCCTCCAGAGAGAACCAACCCTGCCAAGACTTGGATTTTGGACATTTAACCTACAGAACTGTGAGAGAATAAATTTCTGTGGTTTTTAAGACACTTTGCAGCAGTTTGTTGTGGTGACATTGAAAATGAAAGCAGATTTCTATCTTAAGTCCATACACATTCTATATTTGTTAGGTAATGAAAGAATACACATAGGTTTTATTCTGAAAGGGCAAGCTGCCTGCAAATATTCTTATGATCTTAATCCAAATGAACTTGTATATACGAGGAATATTAATACAGTGAATACATACACCAGTGTAATAATACAAGCATTTTTCCCTCCAGTCCTTACACTTCTCTGAAAACTAGTTTTTGTGAGCCTGGGCAACCATTTTTATGATATGTAACCTTGTCTTTCCTCCGTAGCTGCAGCTGTTTGTCCCCAAGGGCAAGGGATCCCTGACTTCTCAGCCTAAATGAAGTCTTTCTCCTAGTACTTTGCAGTTGGAATTCAAAGCCATTGGTCAGTTTTCACTGGTTCTTCAGTGATGGACACATCAAGTTGAGAGGACTCAGCTGACCATGAATCAACAAAGTGGAGACAGTGCAAAGAGAGAAAGAAAGAAGCAGACATACAGAGACTGGGTAAAAGACTGGGTAAAAGAACAAGGGACCAAGAGATTACCTGCTCTTATTTCTAATTCAGATAATCGAGGATCTTCATACCTGATGGATTTCCAGTGAGAAAGTTAGGGGATGATGGTGAAGAGTGGAGGCTCTGGAGCCAGATGGCATTGGGTGAGTTACTTGACCTTCTTGGTTTCCTCACTGTGGTTGAGACTAATAACAGAACCTCCACCAGGTAGTTGTTCCCTGGATTAAATGTAAAAAGCACTTAGGATGAATTAAAGTAAATTAAATGCATTATTATGAAACACTTGGATGTGTGAATCATATACTCAGGAGTACGCTGGCTGCTGTTATTACACTGTTGCCTCCACAATGGCTTTTAAAACATGTCACGCTTCTACCATCATTTTATGCTTCTTTGTAAGTAGCACATTTAAGTGGATTTTCCATCTATGTTTATACTTTGTTTCACAGTAGATTAACTTACTATAACAAATACTAAAAATCAGTCTCAGCACAGGAAGTTTATTGTCTTCCTGACAATATTTTATGTCAATAAGCACCTTATAACACAAAGCAACTAGTAAAAAACAACATCTTTTCTGGGGATGTTTCTTGTGGGTGTGCTGGCTCACACCCATCTGTTCTGTATGTGCAGAGTCGGCACAATCTCATTTTACTACATCAATGTGGAAAACAAGTCATAGTGCCTACTCAGGTTTAAGCAGAAATATTGCATAAGGAAAAGAAAAAAGAAGTTATTTTAAATGTATGCTATCCTGGGAGGTAAGCAAGAATTTGAGCTTCTTAGCCTAGGAGGGAGGCAGAATTCCTTTTAGAGAGACAGTTGCTTATCTATTTAGGAAAATATGTGAACAGATTTTGGTCTTCTAGGTCCGGTTCGGACAAAGAAGAGTTTATTAATTTGCATATTAAAGAAACAACAATTTTTAGTTTCTTCCTGAGTGACGGATGGAGATCCAAATACTCAAATGTTGGAGAAATCCTGGAATAGAGAGGCCTGGCCCCACCTAGAGATGGCAAGAGGGCTGAGAGGCTCAAGGGCAGTGAGACAGCGGTTATTCTACTATAATTTGGTCACTTCTTTGTGCTTTGCTGTAATTCCATTTCATTATACCCCAAATAGTAAAGTCGGCTACGCATGAGTATTCAGGCATGAGATGGAGCTGGTTAGAGCCAAACAGGGAAAACAGCCGCCCAGCAAAGCGACACAGGAAGCCAGCTGACACGGCTGGTATGTGAGAGGCTCTGGAGACATCAGGGACATCTGTGTTTGGGCTGCTTTTTAGGCCTTCTCTAGAGACCTGTTTTTCTTTTAGAAAAATTATGCAGAAAAGAACTACTCCAGTAGTTAAATACTCCAATAATCCATTTGCTGGTGGCAATCCACACTGTGCTTTACTTAAAGGAAACAAGACACCAGACGTCTTTGTGTCCAGTGATCAACTGTAGCAACTTGAAGAGGGCCTATTACAAATTCTCCAGACTCTTGACACCTCTGTCAGCACAGTGGGATGAACATTGTGGTGATGACCGTTAAAATGAGCTGTGAGACAAAAACATGGAGACCTTGTCAAAAAATGCAGAGGGCCAACATCAGTGTTTGTAGGTTATAGTAAATTGACCTTCCCATCATCCAGATGTTAGGGAAATAAAATTGTCCTTTAAAATAAGTGATTTTTTAAAAAAGTTATTATTGAGCATATGCAGAATGGTGTGATGAACTCCCAAGGACCCCATTGCCCGGTTTCAGTAATAACCAAGCTAGTTACATTTTTATCCCATTTTCTTCCCTGCTTTCTAATTTTTTTTTTTTAAGATTTTATTTATTTGACAGAGATCACAAGTAGGCAGAGAGGCAGGCAGAGAGAGAGAGGAGGAAGCAGGCTCCCTGCAGAGCAGAGAGCCCGATGTGGGGTTCGATCCCAGGACCCTGGGATCATGACCTGAGCCGAAGGCAGAGGCTTTAACCCACTGAGCCACCCAGGTGCCCCCCTGCTTTCTAATCTTATCTTATCATTTCATTCATGAATATTTCCATCTGTCTCCAAAAGATGATGATTCTTATTTTATAATAACCATACACAACCATAATATAATGATCACACTGAAAAATAATTGATAATTTCATATTATAATATATAATATAATAACCATACACAACCATAATATAATGATCACACTGAAAAATAATTGATAATTTCATAATATCATCAAATATTCTACTAGTGTTCAAATTTCACATTTTAAAAATTTGTTTCAATCAGGATCAAACAAAGGCCACACTTCTCTTCCCTCTTTTTTTTTTTTTTTTCATGTTATTTATTTGTTGAAGAACCTGAGACTTTTGTCCTGTAGTTTCCCACATTCTGGATTTTGTTGAGTGCATCTCGGTTGTGTTGTTCAATAGATTCTTTACTTCTGTATTTCCCACAGAGGGTAGTTAAATTTTGAGGCTTGTTATGACATAATTTAATCCTCTTTTTTTTCTTTTCAAAATTACTTCTTGAGTAGTGGCATGTAATTTATCAGAAGGTACAAAATGCCTGATTGGCTTTTTTTTTTTTTTTCTGTTAATAGCAGCCATTGGTGATCATTGTTTACTTATTTTTAAGGTTTGGCAAAAATATGTTATGCACACTGTATTATCTTGTAGAAAGAGAAATTTCCCTTATTAACTACTTTGGGTAATCTAGGTACTTCCCATAGGAAAGACAGGTTAAATCCTTGATTTTTTCCCTTACCAGTTTTCAAGGTTGGAGTTTGAATTAGCTTTCTACTATCTTCCAAAGGTGACCATTTTTTTAAACCACTTTTTTTTTGTTTAACATATTATGATTATTTAATAATTACTTATTATTATTAAGTACTTATTATTTTTTATTTAATATTTTACTCATAGATTTAAGCGTATTTGGTATGTTTCAGCCCATTGCAGTTACTTTTCTCATGAAAGTGGCTATCCTTGTCTATCCTTACTGAAAGGAATCCTCTTCAAGTAGGTTCTGAGTTCTTTTTGACAACCTTGCTTCTAATATGGTAATGTTTCTGGATTATTTAATAAATTTCCCGACTCAAACTGTAAGCAGCCATTTCTCAAAGGAGACTTTGTTCATTTTAGTGACAAATGGTCTTTAGAGACCAAAATGAGGGTGTAAGCATGATCATTGCTGCTTGTTTCCAAGTTTTTTCACTGGACACCTAGGACTTTTTTTTTTTTTTTTTTTTAAGTATATACATCATGAGCTCTGATATTCTGATATTCATAATTAAGTATCTATAGGACTTTTACTTAACCTCACTGATCCTACATTTATTTCTCCTTTATTCCATACAGGAAATCCCAGCTCTCAAAAATGCCAACATAATTATTTGTTTTACCACGTGATAGCCACAGACAGCAGTGTCAAAAACATCATCAGGGGCACCTGGGTGGCTCAGTCATTTAAATGGCCAACTCTTGGTTTCAGCTCAGATAGTGACCCCAGGGCACCAGGATCAAGCCATGCATCAGGTTTTATACTCAGGGCAGAATCTGCTTGAGATTCTCTCTCTCTCTCTCTCTCTCTCTCTCAAATAAACAAATAAATCTTAAAACAAAAAAAGAGCAACACCATCAGTGACTGTTCTATAGGTCATTGTTCTAAATTGCAAATCTAATCATATTACATCTTTGTCTAAATTCCTCATTGCTTCCTCATCCCCTAAAGAACAAAACCCAAGCATATTAACAAGTACAACAGGCACTTCATGATTTGACCTTATACCATTGGCTTACCTGGAAATACTCTTGTTTCTCTTTCCCATTCTATTCAACTCTGAGTCCTCCATCCAAGTCCAAATGATCAGAAGCTTTTGTATCACATCCCCTCTTCCCTAGCACTTGGTTGTTCTTTTCTCTATGTTCTTCTCTGCCTCATACAGGCCTTTATTCATGTAAATTCTAGTGATTTACATTATATGTGCATTCTCTACTAGATTGGGCATGTCTCAGTGACAAGGCCTACTCAATTTTGTATTCCCAACATCTAAGTTAAGTTCATGACAAATAGAAGATGCTCAGTAAGTACTTGTTTAAGTGATCTGATTTAATATGACTGAAGAGATACAAACCCCAGCAGTCTTTTTTTCTTATATTTAAGAAACTATCCACAGTATTTTTAAAGAAGTTTATTTTCTGCTAGTAATACCACCTTGCTGGGAATTAAAAAGAGGCACCAGAAAATTGTTTGTAAAGGCATAATTGCCCTTGCATCTTTCAGGCTTAAGGTAAATATGATGATAATAGTATCAGTAGTATCTGTGAGCTTAGTGAACCTCCATTAGGTGAACCTGTGATCCTATCTTTAGTGCTAACAGGGAGAATACTGCAGAGTCTTCAGTGTCTGTGTTTTGCGCTTCTAATAGATTGCATTTGCGATACTTCTCTTAATCAGGCTCAGTTCTCTCTCTACAGAGAACTAAAGAAGAGAATAAAGTCATCCTATGATATTCTTTTCAACAGTTTTAAGCATTTGCTTTTCAGACTCCTCAGGAAAATGCAAGTTTAAACTTCAATATTATGGAGGAGATGGAGAGGTATAAACTTTCAGTTGTGGAACAAAAAAATCAGAGTTGGGGGCTACAGCATGGGAAATATAGACAATAATACTGTGATAATGTTGTATGGTGACAGATGGTAATTACACTTATCTTGGTGAACACGGAGTAATGCAAAGAACTGTTGAATCAGTATGTTTTACACCTGAAACTCATATTACATCGCATGTCAATTATACGTCAATAATGATAAACTACAATAAGTGGATGTACTTCCCCGCTAGAATAGCTAAAACTAAAGGGTTTTTCATTGGTTTTCAGCTGTTCCATGTCAAAGTATTCTTCATATGTTAATAAATTATGTTTCATTTCTCCTTTTTTTCTAATAGCATCTAAGAGATGCCATGCCAACACTCTCTCCCCACCCTCTTTTTTCTTTCATATTTCTCCTTGTTGTTTGACTTGGGAATTTCTGGAGCCTCTATTTTCAAGTTTCCTGTAGGTGAGAAGGGCAGAGTAGTAATCTAGGCTAAGTGATTTTGAATTTTTTCTAATGCAGTTACCTCTCTTTTATGTAGTCACAAAACTAGCTGCCTTCCTCCAACATAGCTGGTTGTCATGATTCTTTTTTTTTTTAAGATTTTATTTATTTATTTGACAGACAGAGATCACAAGTAGGCAGAGAGGCAGGCAGAGAGAGAGAGAGAGAGGGAAGCAGGCTCCCTGCTGAGCAGAGAGCCTGATGCGGGACTCTATCCCAGGATCCGGATCATGACCTGAGCCGAAGGCAGCAGCTTAACCCACTGAGCCACCCAGGCGCCCCGGTTGTCATGATTCTTTATAGAACATTGCCTTTTTCCATTTATGTACCTGATAGGTCTGGAAGAGCCTTCTGCCAGCCCAGTCCTATTCCTGAACCTACTTTAGCAGGCAAAACATATGACTTTGCACTCAAGAAGTACTGCTCAGTTGGGACATAAACATTTTAGTGTGTGTGTGCTTTATGATATGTATTAGTACTGGATTCTTTGTGCTCCACTGTCTCCCTTGATGTATCCTGAATAGTAACTGGTTTTATCATCTGAAGTCAGCAGGCTTGGTTCAGGAAGCCACACAGTGCTGTGAGTGTTTCTGAGAACAGGGTGTGCAGAAGAATTCTAGGAGTGCCAGATGTTAGAAACCAACAGTAAATATTCTCTCCCAAAAGGATGGGACCCCTCATCAGTGACGACTGCTGTGATCAAAGAGGACAGGTGTGATGGGACAGGAGAAGACAGAAGGGTTAGAATGTGTTTGGATGAGGACTCACACAGAAGTGGCAGATTCTATAAAATAGCACTTCTAAAAGAAAGGGGAGTTACAAAACGGCAATCAGAAGCAGGATGGTCCAGTGAAGGTAGCTTCTTCACCAGAGGCAGTGAAGATACCACAGAAGCTTGGAACCGATGATAGGGACCTTTCTGAATCAAGTTAAGATCTGAAATCTAAGTGAGGTGTGGTTTCCAAAGTGGCATTTATCATTGTAATAAGGGAGGGAGCTCTTTAATTGAGAAACTGGGAAAGTTACTTTTTCCCTCACTTCAAAAAACCTTCCTTCTAAGTGAGAAAATCCAAATCATTCAAATTGGATTAGCAAAGTAATTGTGCAACTAGAACTAGATCCAGAGAAATCTACTCTAGGAAAACAAAAGAGCAAAATAGAACTGAAAATAGATACAAAACTTTCCTGTAGACAACAAACACTCATTAGAAAAATATTGCTCTAAAGCAGAGGAATATTCTAACATAACATCTCAACATGAATAAAGGGAGATAAATCATAATCGAAGGAAAGAAAACAATAAAAAAATTACAAGAACTCAGGGAAGACAGGGCCAACAAAGGGAAGGTGATGGTCAATGAAGTATGTGAAATGATCAATTAGCAAAATTTAGGAAAGATATAGAAGACACAGGGGTGCCTGGGTGATTCAGTTGGTTGGGCATTTGCCTTCGGCTCAGGTCATGATCCTGGGGCCTTGGGATGGAGCCCACATCAGGCTCCTTACTCATCAGGGAGTCCGTTTCTCCCTCTTCTCCCTGCTCATGCTCTCTCTCACTATTTCTGTCTCTTTCTTTCAAATAAATATATAAAATCTTTAAATAAAAAGAAATAGAAGACACAGACAAAATCATTTTGTAAAAGACTGAAGTAGAAGGAGCAAAGAGGACATAGATACTATAGAAAGTGTAACACAAAATAGAGAATATACACAGACATATATAAGGAAAAAGGTTTTTTAAAAGAGAAAGTGAAGAGAAAGTTATAAAAGATAGGCAAAACTATTCAAAATAAAATTCATTTGAGTTGTTGCACTGGAGGAAAACCAAAAGAATAGAGTAACATACATTATAAAATGTTCTGAAATAAGATTTGAATTTGTATATTTAAAGTCACATTCAAGATATGAGAGAACTGTCCCAGAATGACCAACACCAAGACCTTGTACTAACACCGATCATACAAACATTAGAGGGTAACTAGGGTACTACTAACACTAGTAGCAAACTTTGAGCATCTGGGCAAAAACATTGTATCCCTTTTAAGTGAAAGAGAGCTAAGCTGGTACAGCTACAATCAGTGCTAACAAATGGAACAATACCTATCAGAAACTTAAGGAAAGAAAGTTGGAGCCAACAATTTGAAATCCCTTCAAGCTGCCTTTCAGTGTCAAAGCTACACACAAAAATTTCTGTAGCTTCAAGGACTCAAGGAATATTGTCCACATTAGGTCTTACTGAAGCATCTCCCAAAGAACAAAAACTCATTCAACCGAAAGGTGATCAGGCGAAACTTCATCAGAATGACGGGGTGAACATTAGAACTAGGACTAAAAGGAGGGCTAATTTAAGGGATACAAAATAAATTGCACATGTGAATATTATATTTATATACATTTCCAATGTGGAGGCTATCATTTTAAAAATCATAGTTCTTTATTTTTATTCTAGTACCTGCCTTTATAATTAGACTATCCTTAAAAGATTCACTTCTTTTATTTTAGAGAGAGAGAGAGAGAGAGAGAGAGAAAGAGAGCCCGCACAGTGGGGAGGGGCAGAGAGAGTCCCAAGCAAACTCCATGCTGAGCACAGAGCTGGACACAGCGCCAACCCCATGACCCCAAGACCACGATCTGAGCCAAAGTCAAGAATCAGGTGACAACTGACTGTGCCACTCAAAACTCCATTTATAAATAGACCTTTATATAATACCCTTAGAACCTTCTTTAGTTAGATAATATCTATTGATTCCTATGATGAGCATCAAGTGAGAGGACTTGTAACTTCTTCCTACTCTCTTTTCTCTATAGCTTTCTCTATACAATTTTAGTCAATAATATTTCCTATGGCTAAATTGTATTCTCCAAAAATTCACGGGTAGATAGATATAGGCTTAGTTTTAAAAGAAAATGCCCTACCTTTTCCCAAAGTGGTTGCACCACTTTACATTCTCACCAACAATGTGCAAGAGCTTCAAATGTTTTTCACCTTGCCAGGGTATGATGGTGGCAGCTATTTTAATTTTAGTCCCTCTGATGAGTATGTAGTGAATGGTATCTTCTTGTGGTCTTGGTTTGTATTTTGCAATGATGTTAACAAGTTTTATGTATGTTTCCATGGCTTTCCCCATGATGAAGATTTTTCTTTAGTACTAAATTGTCCAAGCCCTCAAAATCCTATTGGATTATGACTCCAATTCCTTTAATCTCTATACATTGATTTGGGAGGCATCACAAACTTGAACTTCTCTTCTCTTTCTATTATTCAAATTCATTATTTTATCTCTTACAGGAAGCATTTTTGTTTCATATAGATTTCAAATTGCATTTGTTTGGATTATTACTAGATATTTTAAGTATTTGTGGATATTATAAACACAAAATATATTTTTAATATTTTTTCTGTTTACCGATTATATATAGGAAAGGTTGTGTTGTAGATATTTATCCTCTACCCAGCAACGTTATTAAACTTTCTTATAAGTTATAACAGTTTTTCATTTCTAGCTATAATCATATCATATTAAATAAGTCTTTTTACACATATGTAGCTTCTTTTCCTTTAGTTTTTCTATTGCATTATCTGGAATAGTGGTTCTCAAGCACAGTAACTTGCTTGCTCAGAAGACATTTGGCCATGTCTGGAAACAGTTTTGATTGTCTCAACTCTCTGGTAAGTCAAGGCCAGCGATACTGCAAGACATCTCACAATGTGTAGGACATCTCCCCACAACAAAAAGTCATTTGGCTCAAAATGTCAACAGTGTGGAGATTAAGGAACCCTGGTTGAGAACTTCCAGCAATATACAAAGTAGCATTGAGGTTAAAGCAATCTTGTCTTAGTCCTGATTTTAATGTGAATATGCAATATTAATAGGTATAAATTTTTATATAAGTTAGTAATAATTCTAAAAGTAGTAATTTATTCAAGAATGCTTTGTGAACAGGTAATTCTCCAACAGTGACAAGCTAATCATGGCAGTGGTTATCAAAAAGAGGAAGTTGTAGAAAAAGTGTGAAAAGGTAGGTAACAAAATCTATTATGTGGTTCGTTATTGCCAGGGAACATTCCCTTCCTCACTGAAATTACTAAAGCATAAAGTACTATATAAAATTAATTATTGGCCAGATTATATTGGACCTGTATGCCTTCCTTTTTTGCCATTAAAACAATATCACTCACAGTGAAGGTCTACTTTAAGTTAGAAGCTTCTGTAAACTCAATATTTTAATATCTGAATAGGTCTATTTCAGCCTGAACTTTTATTTTCCTCATCAGTATTTTGAGGATTTCTCCAATTTTTTCTTTTCATCTAATATTGATGAGAAAGCTGTGATTAATATGTCAGTTTTCATTCTAAGCGATATCCTTTTGTGGGAGACTTTTTATCCTTGATGCTCTAAAATTTCATTACCATAGATCTCCCCTGCCCCACCACTTTAAATTCTCTTTCCTCCTAGAGCTCTAATTATAGCTTTTGTTAGAACTGCATGTCTTAACATCTTAAATTTCTTTATCCTTTTGACTGAAAATTTCTTAGCTTACTTTTAAATCACTTGTTTGATTGGGTATGTTTGAATATAAGTCTATTTGTTAACTTTATTTCTTTTTACCTCATGGTATCTAATTGGTTCTTATGACCACTTTTTCTTGCTTCAGACTCCTTTTTGTCTAAGATTAAATGTTTTAAGATTCTGTTTCAGTCTTACTGATTGTTCATTGTAATTGCTTCTATCATGTCATGGCTTTCCTCAAGTTTAAGAATTGGCACTATTTTACAAATTTATGGAATACATAATCAGAGTAGGCACTTTTCTAGATATTTTACAGTTTAATCTCACTAACCATGAACTAAATAAAATTAACTCCACTTTACAGACAACGAAACTGAGTCAATGAGTGAGGTAAAAAAATATTCAAGGCCATGAATATAGTAAGTTTTGGAGCAAGTACACAATCCTATAGAGCCACCTTTCTTCCCAGGTTTTACTAATTACATGAGGTCTTTGGCTCTGACCCAATTTTACACGCTCATTATATGCTCCTAAAGCAATTACCCTAGTATGTGTTGGGCCCATAATGGTGTGAGTAAGGATATCCCCATACTGTCTTCAGCGCCTTAATTTCCTGTGTACCAACCTCCTATTCCCTAAGTCTACCTCCAGCTGTGAAAGGACATTTGGATTGCAGCTGCCTGTCCACTGTCCACTTTTAGGGAGGAGCCACCTTTTCTAACCCAAGAGCTCTTATTTTCAAGTTTGGCTTTATATTTAATTAGAAGAAAACCCTACTATTTTGTAAACTTAAAATATGTATATAAGCTAAGGGGGAGGGGAGCTTTAATAAGACCTAAGGAAATTACTTAATTTTTACTGCATCCACTTGGACTGGTTGAATTTATCAAATCCTGACTGGGCATCTGGTTGTCCTTGGGACAATAAGGGAAGGATTTTTTTTTTTTAAATTTTTAATTGTTTTTGTTTTGTTTTATTTTCCTTCAAGTCTAATGCATCCCCTGTCCCTGAGAAACTTTCACCAAACTCTCAATGATGGAAATAACCCTCTTGTACTCCAATAGCAATCTCTTTAACACAAAATTGTAATGCAAAACCAAATTTATTTCCATGCATAACAGTGAAGACTGGGATACTAGATTAAAAGGAAAGCAGTCTTCTGTCAAACAGATCAAGATTCTTAAGTAGCTGCCTTCGGGAGCTACTACTGCTATGGATGACTTGATGGGCGGCCTTCAGATGTTGAAGCCTCTTGGCCCCATGTTTCCAAAAACCGTTCAGGTGTGCTTTCCCTCCCAGACAGCCTTTCTAATTCCTCCTGATAGCTAAGCTGGTATTGCAGATATCTTATGTTCCTTCTCTGTTTATTCAAGAAAATTTTCACGAATTCTAAGAGCTACAATACAAGAAAAAAAAAAAGATAGGGGAGGACTCATTAAAGACCTTATCTGCAATGGGAGATGACCCAAGATCCTGCTACCAACTTATAGTGGGTACATGGACCAGCGGTCCTGGGAGCTTGTCAGAAAAGCAGATTCTCAAGTCTCACCCAGACTTATGAAACCAGATTTTAAGACAGAGCTAAGCTATTCGTATGCACCTTGAAATTCAAAGAGCACTGATCTAAGACATTCAAGAACTCCAGGTGAAAACAAATAACCACTTTTAATGAATATGAGTGTTAGGATATCTCATCAAAATTTTAATGTAATATGCAATATTAATAGGTATAAATTTTTATATAAGTTAGTAATAATTATAAAAGTTATTCAAGAATGCTTTGTGAACAGGTAATTCTCCAACAGTGACAAGCTAATCATGGCAGTGGTTCTCAAAAAGAGGAAGTTGTAGAAAAAGTGTGAAAAGGTAGGTAATTAAGTAATGAGCTCCTGGTGTAATGGCTTTCCCACCCTGTTTATTTGAATCATATGGGGGTTTTGAGTAGGCACCCAGACCCCATTCCCTAAGTTTTAGATTTAAGTGGTCTGGAGTAAGGCTTAGGTCATAGGTATCTCTTCAGAACTCTTCAGTGAATCCAGTATCATCTAGGGTCGATAACTTTCATTTTAGGACATTTTTTTCTTCACTGACCCAGAGAAGGTAGGGGATTGGTAAGAAAATTACCGCTACAAGGTGGAGTGTTCATCATTAATCAAGAAGACTTCAGAAAAGTTTATAGGACAAGAAGTCACCATTAATATTCAGTTTTTCAAGGACACTCAAGGATAGTGGTTCTCAAGATGTGGCCCCTGGCCAGTAACATCATCACCTGGGAACTTGTTAGAAATGCAATTTTTTGGATACCACATATTCAATTGAATTGAATTCAATTGAATTGAATTCTGGGGATAGGGCCCAGCAGTTTATTTCACTAACCCTCCAGGTGATTCTGGTATTCATTAAAATTTAAGCCCTTTTAATCTAGGAGATTTTTAAGCCAGCAGCAGAAGTTGTTTTGTGTAATTATCTGAGCGTATTATTCCTGGAAAGTCTTCTCGATCTTGAGTTCAGTGGCATTTCTCCAGCACACTTACGCTCCCCCCAACCAACTTCCAGAAATAAGTTCATTACTTCCTCGGGGAGAAATAAACATATTGGGGGATCCACTGTTTCAGACCTATGTCTTAGAAGTAGGTCACAATTGGAAGTGAAAGATAACCCTGCTTTCAGAACCAATTAACTACTTACATCAATTTCACGATTCTTAGAAGCCGAATTCTTCAGCTCTTGCAGGTGCTTGTATAAGTTCCTTTCCACCTCCAGAGCAATCACGATAGCTTCCCGGTCGGTTCCCCAGTACTCTGCGTCAGGCCTCTGTTGAGAACAGGGAGTCACTTTTCTACCTCAGCCTTGTTACACCCTACATCCTGGGTTGGATTATGACTAGGTTTACACAGGCTAATAGTTTCCAAGCTTTCTGGCACAATGGATTCAGCAGGGCATCTTAAATACGCATGTCTGGCTTTCAGACATGAATAATTCAGGCTTAATGGATATGGAGTACAAACTCAGAATCAAGACTTTCAAAAGCTCACCAGGTAATTTTAATGTGTTGCAAAACGTGGTTACCATCAGCATACTTACACACACTGTTACATTAGCTTTGGAATTCTGTGATGGTGGTTCTGTTCTGTTACTAGCAGACATCTAGTTCTCTTTACAAAGCTGGAACTAAAAGAACCCATCAGGTAAATAGGGATGTTTCTACATGTAATACCCCCAAATGAAGTTTAGACTGTTTCTTTGGAGTGTATGTCCTAATGAAAAAGAATTTGTTTTACTCTTTTGAAGACTTAGCCATATTAAATACCTGAACATGTATCTGAATTAGACTAAAGATCTACTATAAGATGCTAACACATTTAGGAAGAGGCCATTAGGGGAGAGCTTCTCGAACTATGCAGAGCATTAGAATCACCTGGGAAGTTGTTAAGCCACTATTCCTTGGGCTCCACTGCCTAGAGAATCTGAATCAGTTTGTCCCACTGGGCCCATGAATTTGAATTTCTATTAAGTTCCCAGGTGATGCTAGTGCTGCTGGCCCATTAAAAAAACAAAACAAGGGGCGCCTGGGCAGCTCAGTGGGTTAAAGCCTCTGCCTTCAGCTCAGGTCATGATCTCGGAAGTTCTAGGATGGAGCCCCGCATCCGGCTCTCTGCTCAGCGGGGAGCCTGCTTCCCCCTCCCTCTCTGCCTGCTGCTCTGTCTGCTTGTGCTTGCTCTCTCTTTCTCTCTCTGTCAAATAAATAGGTAAAATCTTAAAAAAAAAAAAAAAAAAAACAAACCACACACACATTAAAAACAAAACAAGAGAAAAGAAGAGGCGCCCGCCTGGCTCAGTCTGAAGACCATGCCACTCTTGCTCTTGGGGTCACGAGTTCGAACCCCACACTGGATGTAGAGATTACTGAAATAAACAAAAATTTAAAAAGAAAAGAAAACCCAAACAAAACAA
This sequence comes from Mustela nigripes, assembly GCF_022355385.1. Taxonomy (NCBI): domain Eukaryota; kingdom Metazoa; phylum Chordata; class Mammalia; order Carnivora; family Mustelidae; genus Mustela; species Mustela nigripes. The sequence continues at coordinate 172,854,508 of NC_081558.1, forward strand.
AACAAAAATCAAACAGCGTTTAGTGGTTATGATTTACTCACAATAATATGAAGAGTTTACAAAGATACATTCTTGCCCTTAAAGTCAGTGGCTATAATTCCATGTAAGAAAATAAGTAACCAGGAATGCCTACGTGGCTCAGTCAGTTAAGCATCTAAGTCCTGGTTTCAGCTCAGATCCTGATCTCAGGGTCCTGGGATTGAGCCTCATGTCAGGTTCCATGCACAGCACAGAATTTGCTCCAGATTCTCTCTCCCTTCTCCTCTGTTTTTTCCCCTAATCATTCTCCCTCTCCCCCTCTCTCAAATAAATAATCTTAGAAAGAAAAGAAAGCAAAGAAAGAAACAGAGAAAACAAGTAACCTTAGAAGTTAGGTGGTAACTAATCATTAAGTGCTCTAGACCCAGCGGCAAAGGCCATGTGGAGATCATCCTAACAAAGGTACAGTCACCTTAGTCACCGGAAGGCAGACTCTACTTTGACGGTTTTTTAGATATTTTATGAACTGCTTTGCATGTTCTTGCTTCACCACTGCTTGGTCTTGGAAAAAGGGTACATAAACAGGCGCATCAGAATCTTCATCATAGTAACAGGTCTGGAACAGGGGGTGAGAATGGGAACAGAACAGAGGTCAGAGAAGCTGAATTTCAAGACGAAATTTTACAGAAGCTTACTTCATTATTTCTGTGGTTGTCCGAAAGGGGCCTTCGTTGTTCTTTCCTTAGTTTGTTTTTTGAATTCCAGAAGGCCCAGGCTGTCTCAAAGAGAAGGTACCCAGGTTTTAATATGCTGGTGCCTAATCTTAGGCCATTATGGCCTTTTTAGGGGTCTGACTTGTGAACCTGACATACTTATTTCCAGTAATCATGCGGACTCCTGGCAGAAGTTCAGTATAAATTGACATTTTAAATATCCATCTACTTCATCAATCTTAATAATCTACATTAACTCTAAAGTACTGTATGGGTGAAAAACTGTTTATTCAGTCTTCCCACATAGTTGAGGCCCATACTGCATTGGGAAACCATAGGAAAGAACTGGGATTCTTCCTATTATCTCCCATAGTTTGCAATTGCAGCTCTGAATCATTGGGTCATGGCACAGCAAAACCCTAGCTACTAAGTTACGGTGTCATCTAGTATCAAACCACAAACACAGCCATAACCACCATTACTAAGGATATAGAAGATATGTCATCACCCAAACCAGAGCGAAACCTCCCTCACGATGCCTCAAGAACGCATACTAACCATAGTAAAATAAGCATCACTGACATTCAGCTGATAAGATGCTACAAAATTAACAGCAATCCTACACTCTTCGCAGAGAGGTTTCTGAGCCTGGGATGCCATCTCAGCTTTAGGGAAAACCAGGCATAGAAAGTGCTATCCATTAAGGTAGGAGTCTTCTTAAATACTAACAGGCCATACAGCCAGCCCACTTCTATCCAGCTGACAACTTGATGAAATTCCATTCAGCTGGAAATAACAACCATTAATCACTAATGAGGCTATTGTTTCTGTGTGAAAGAACCAGTCTGATAAAAAAAAAAAAATGGTGGTGGTGGGGTTGCGGGGTTGCGGCATTGAGCGGGGAGGTGCCTAATCCTCCTAACTACCCTAGCAGTGTTCAGCATTCTCCCTCATGTTCACTCTGACAATGATTTGAGAAAGCTGATACATTTCCTGAATAGGGAAACATTAATAGTGTTGTTTCTTTCTTCAAAAACTATTTATGGCACATCAAGCTAGACTCTAGGGGGAATCCAAGAAGACTGACTACAATACATTCTTTGCCTGCAAATGATTCATCCCCCACCCATAAGGCCTCAACATACATAATTTGTCTCAAGGCAGGATATGTAGGGAGTTCTAAAGTGTCAAAAGCATATTTAGCTAAGAGGATTGGGGTAGACTTTACTCCTAAGTTTGCATTTGAACTTGGTCTTGGAGGATGGGTAAGAATGTAGAAGAATGGAAATGGAAGCAGGCCATTCCACCTGGAGAATAGGCATGCAGAGACTATACGGACAAGATTTAATAGTGGCTTCTCCAAACTGCAGTAAGACTGCTTTGTTTGGGAATCTTTGGCTCTTTCCTCCAACTGTCCTGGAAAGATCCCTACTTGTCCCATTTGCTTCCTTTGAGGGCAGAGAATTGTTTTACTTACTTTGGTATTCCCATAGACCACCGTGGAGTATTTTGTAAGTAATAGGTACTACATAAACATTGACTAAATAAAAATATATTTTTCATTTATTTTTAATAAGTGTATTTTTACAGTTATGGATGTATGTAAAATATATATGAAATATAAATATATATAAATATATGTGAAATACATATAATTTACATGTGCAGCAGTGTAAAATTTCCTATAGTCTGGTGGATTCTTAGTTTGAGCCTCAGCCATGGTTAGCTGAACTGAAATAGAAGTGACAGCTCACCAAAAGTTTGTATCTCCGAGGCAGTGAGGAGGGAGGGCATCTCCTAAGGGAGAGATGAGAGCTCTTCCTAAGAGAAAGTACCAAGCATTCCCAGTTGGGCCCAGTCACAAAGATAAGGTCATCAAAGGGATGGCATCATTATCAAAAGTCCTATTAGTTGTCAGCTTTGTTACTTGACCCAATATTGTCCTTGCCTCCCAGGGAATTCAGGTTTTAATCCAAGGGAGGGGATTTAAGTAGTTGCCTCTCAAATCCAAGGGAGGGGATTTAAGTAGTTGCCTCTCAAACTGTTATTTAAATACGAATCATCTGGGATTCTTGTTAAAATGCAGATTCTGATGTAGGGATCTGAGAGTCTGCATTTCTTTTTTTAAAAAAAATTTTTTTAAAATTTCTTTTCAGTGTTCAGAATTCATTGTTTATGCACCACACCCAGTGCTCCATGCAACACATGCCCTGCATAATACCCACCACCAGGCTCACCCAAACCCCCACGCCCCTCCCCTCCACAACCCTCAGATTGTTTCTCAGAGTCCATAGTCTCTCATGGTTCATCTCCCCCTCCAATTTCCCCCAACTCACTTCTCTCCATCTCCCCATGTCCTCTGTGTTATTCCTTATGCTCCACAAATAAGCAAAACCATACGATAACTGACTCTCTCTGCTTGAGTTATTTCACTCAGCATAATCTCTTCCAGTCCTGTCCATATTGCTACAAAAGTTGGGTATTCATCCTTTTTGATGGAGGCATAATACTCCATAGTATATATGGACCATATCTTCTTTATCCATTCGTCCGTTGAAGGGCATCTTGGTTCTTTCCACAGTGTGGCTACTTCTGTGGCCATTGCTGCTATAAACATTGGGGTACAGATGGCCCTTCTTTTCACTACATCTGTATCTTTGGGGTAAATACCCAGTAGTATAATGGCAAGATCATAGGGAAGCTCTATTTTTAATTTCTTAAGGAATCTCCACACTGTTTTCCAAAGTGGCTGCATCAACTTGCATTCCCACCAACAGTGTAAGAGGGTTCCCCTTTTTCCACAAACTCTCCAACACTTGTTATTTACTGTCTCATTGATTTTGGACATTCTAACTGATGTGAGGTGGTATCTCAATGTGGTTTTTATTGGAATCTCCCTGATGGCTAGTGATGATGAACATTTTTTCATGCATCTGTTAGCCCTTTGTATGTCTTCATTGGAGAAGTGTCTGTTCATGTCTTCTGCCCATTTTTTGACATGATTATCTGTTTTGTGTGTGTTGAGTTTGAGGAGTTCTTTATAGATCCTGGATAGCAGCCCTTTGTCTGTACTGTCATTTGCGAATATCTTCCATTCTGTGGGTTGCCTCTTTGCTTTGTTGACTGTTTCCTTTGTCATGCAGAAGCTTTTGCTCTTGATAAAGTTCCCAAAATTCATTTTTCCTTTTGTTTCCTTTGCCTTTGGAGACATGTCTTTTTTTTTTTTTTTTAAGATTTTATTTGTTTATTTGACAGAGATAGAGTGATCACAAGTAGGCAGAGCAGCAGGCAGAGAGAGAGGGGGATGCAGACTCTCCGCCGGGCAGAGAGCCTGACATGGGGCTTGATCCCAGGACTCTGAGCCTAAGGCAGAGGCTTAGCCCACTGAGCCACCCAGGTGCCCCACAGAGACATGTCTTGAAAGAAATTACTGTGGCCAGTGTCAAAGAGGTTACTGCCTATGTTCTCCTCTAGAATTCTGATAGATTCCTGCCTCATTTTGAGGTCTTTTATCCATTTTGAGTTTATCTTTGTGTATGGTATAAGGGAATGGTTGAGCTTCATTCTTCTACACAAAGCTGTCCAGTTTTTGAGCACCATTTTTTTTTAAAGATTTTATTTATTTATTTGACAGAGAGAGATCACAAGCAGGCAGAGAGGCAGGCAGAGAGAGAGGAGGAAGCAGGCTCCCTGCTGAGCAGAGAGCCCAATGCAGGCCTCGATCTCAGGACCCTGAGATCATGACCTGAGCTGAAGGCAGCGGCTTAACCCACTGAGCCACCCAGGCACCCCTCGAGCACCATTTTTTGAAGAGACTTTTTCCACTGTATATTTTGTCCTACTTTGTCAAAGATTATTTGACCATAGAGTTGAGGGTCCATATCTGGGCTCTCTACTCTGTTCCACTGGTCTATGTGTCTGTTTTTGTGCCAGACACCTGCTGTCTTGGTGATCACAGCTTTGTAGTAAAGCTTGAAATCAGGCAATGTGATGCCCCCAGTTTTGTTTTTCTTTTTCAATATTTCCTAATCAATTCGGGTTCTCTTTTGATTCCATACAAATTTAAGGATTGATTGCTCCAGCTCTTTGAAAAATGCCGGTGGTATTTTGATCAGAATAGTATTGAAAGTATAGATTGCTCTAGGCAGTATAGACATTTTAACAATGTTTATTTTTCCAATCCATTAGCATGGAATGGTCTTCCATCTTTTTCTGTCTTCTTCAATTTCTTTCATGAATGTCCTGTAGTTCCTTGACTACAGATCCTTGACCTCTCAGCCTTCCCTTTGAGATCAGGAACACGACAAAGATGCCCACTCTCACCACTCTTGTTCAGCATAGTTATTAGAAGTTCTAGCAACAGCAATCAGACAACAAAGAGAAATAATAGGTATTTGAATTGGCAGTGAAGAAGTCAAACTCTTTCTCTTCACAGATGACATGATACTTTATATGGAAAACCTAAAAGACTCCACCCGCAAACTACTAGAACTCATACAGCAATTCAGCAATGTAGCAGGATACAAAATCAATGTACAGAAATCAGTTGCTTTCTTATATACAAACAATGAAAATACAGAAAAGGAAATTAGAGAATCGATTCCATTTACTATAGCACCAAGAACCATAAGATACCTGAGATTCTGCAATTCTGATAAACCTACCAAATGCTGCTGGTCCACGTTTTGAAGAGCAGGAGTGCCAAGACATGGAACACAAATGGCCCTGCCAGGGAGCCCTCTACTGGGAGAGAAGGGAGCCTTCATGTGACTTCTCCACACAGCTGTGCTGCTTTGGCCTGTCAGTGCTTGCAAACCCTCCATGGCTGCTGTCTGTGAAAGCAGCAGGCACTACCAAGGTTAGAGCTGGGGAAGAGGAAAGAAATGAGAGCTGACTAGATGGCTAACTGGTTGTGCTTGGAGTCTGCATAAAACATTACCTGAACTCCCAAAAGAATTTGGGGGAACTTTTCAGATTAGGGTCCTGTGTGAGCAAGTGGGGAAAAGTGACCATAGAATCTGGACTAGTAACTGCTAATATGACCCCTTCAGCAATGTTAGTAACAATTAGTTGTACGAGTATGGGAATTTTATAGGTGATTTTTTTCTTTTTTTCCTATTTTTTCAAACTTTTATAATCTATCTATTTTCATTTTGAAAAAGAACCCAATAAAACCTTTCTAGAGAATTGACACAATGCTTTTCTCTGATGGAAACTTCACATACATATTTATGAATATATTGTTTGTTTTTTAATTATGAATGTAGTATATAATTATTACAAAGTGTTCCAAAATTTCAGCAATATATAATGTAGAAAGTGAAAGCCCATAGTAATGCCATAGTTCTTATGTACTTTTTTTTTTTTTTTTTAATTTTTTATTTTTTATAAACATATATTTTTATCCCCAGGGGTACAGGTCTGTGAATCACCAGGTTTACACACTTCACAGCACTCACCAAATCAAATACCCTCCCCAAAGTCCATAATCCCACCCCCTTCTCCCAAACCCCCTCCCCCCGGCAACCCTCAGTTTGTTTTGTGAGATTAAGAGTCACTTATGGTTTGTCTCCCTCCCAATCCCATCTTGTTTCATTGATTCTTCTTCTACCCACTTAAGCCTCCATGTTGCATCACCACTTCCTCATATCAGGGAGATCATATGATAGTTGTCTTTCTCTGCTTGACTTATTTCGCTAAGCATGATACGCTCTAGTTCCATCCATGTTGTCGCAAATGGCAAGACTTTTAAATCAAATTTGATCCATAATACCACTATTAAATTTTGGTAATCTTATGAAATGACTTTTGAATTATGGAATATGATCAGCTTGGTCCAATGTACCTTCTCCTCTAGAATGTGCTGAAAATACAAAGGCAATTTTTTTTTTATTACTTATACAGCTCCTCTTAAACTTTTTTCAACCTGATCCAAACTTTCTGTCTGTACGGTGTTATTTCACCTTACTGTCTTACTAATGATTAAGGAAGTAGCAAGGATCTCTCTTCTGGACTTAATTCCAATCAATAAATTTTTATCTTTAAAAATAAATAAAAATGTTTTTAGCGGAGCACTTATTATGCTCTTTATTTTGTTCTTTGTGCATGTGTTTCCCTATTTCCCCTATTAGTTTATAAACCTCATAAAGACAGGGCCTTCTCAGTCACCTTTGTATCTCCCAGAGCACTTAATAGAGTGCCTTGGCATAGAAAGCAGTCAGTGAATTATACTGACTGAACAGTTAGAAAGCAAAAAGGAACCTAAAAGTTTAAAGTTGTTGCTTTTTAAGAAAGGGACAATTGACAGAGCAAAATGAGTACTTTGCATTTTGGAAAAGCAGATTTCAAAAGTTCCCAAAAATCATGGGAGAGGGAGAAAACAGGGATTTCTATGTCATATCTTCAAAAGAAAGGATGATATTTAATAGTTTCAGGCACTGAGAAATAAGTCAATCAGAGAAAGACAATTATCACGTGATCTCACTCATATGTGGAATTTCTCATAGGAAGTCTCATTGTTAGTGTATAGAAATGCAACTGATTTCTGTGCATTGATTTTATATGCTGCCACATTGCCAAATTCCTGTATGAATTCTAATAACCTTGGGGTGGAATCTTTTGGGTTTTCCACATAGGGTATCATGTCATATGTGAAGAGTGAGAGTTTGACTTCTTCTTTGCCCATTAGGATGCCTTTTATTTCTTTCTGTTGTCTGATAGGTGAGACTAGAACTTCTAGTACTATGTTGAACAACAGTGGTGATAGTAGATAGCCCTGATGTATTCCTGACCTTAGGGGAAAAGCTCTCAGTTTTTCTGCATTGAGAATGATAGTCACTGTGGGCTTTTCGTATATTACTTTTGTGATGTTAAGATATTTTCCCTCTATCCCTATGCTGTGAAGAGTTTTAATCAAGAAAGGATGCTGTCCTTTGTCAAATGCTTTTTCTGCATCTATTGAGAGGATCATATGGTTCTTGTTCTTTCTTTTATTATGGAGTGTATCACACTGATTGATTTGTGGAGGAACCAACCTTGCAGTCCTGGAATAAATCTCACTTGGTCATGGTGAATAATCTTTTTAATGTACTGTTAGATCATATTGGCTAGGATCTTGGTGAGAATTTTGACATTCATGTTCATCAGGGATATTGGTCTGTAATTCTCCTTTTTAGTGGGGTCTGTGTCTGGTTTTGGGATTAAAGTAATATTGGTCACATGGAAAGAGTTTGGAAATTTTCCTTCCATTTCTGTTTTTTGAAACATCTTCAGAGGAATATGTATTCTTCTTTAGATGTTAGGTAAAATTCCCCTGGGAAGCCATCTGACCCTGAACTCTAGTTTGTTGGGAGAGTTTTGGTTACTGCTTTAATTTTCTTGTTGGTTATGTGTCGGTTCAGGTTTTCTATTTCTTCCTGTTTCAGTTTTGGTAATTTATACATCTCTGGGAATGCATCCACTTCTTCTAGATTGCCTAATAATATAGTTACTCATAATAGTTACTCATAATATGTTCTTATAGTTATTTGTATTTATAAGTTATTTGTATTTCTGTGGTGTTGGTTGTGATCTCTCCTCTCTCATTCATAATTTTATTTATTTGGGTCTATTCTCTTTTGTTTTACATAAGTCTGGCCAGGGGTTTATGGATCTTATTAATTCTTTTGAAAAAACAACTCCTAGTTTCATTTATCTGTTGTACTATTATTTTGGTTTCTACTTCATTGATTTCCACTCAAATCTTTATTAATTCTCTTCTTCTGATTTAGACCTTATTTGCCATTCTTTCTCCAGCTTCTTTAGGAGTAAGGTTAGGTTGTGTATTTGAGGACTTTCATGTTTCTTGAGGAAGACTTGTAGTGCTATATAATTCCCTCTTAGGACTGCCTTTGCTGCATCCCAAAGATTTCAACAGTTGTATTTTCATTTAATTGTTTCCCTGAATTTTTTTAAAAGATTTTATTTCTTTGACAGCAAGAGAGGGACAATGAAAGCAGGAACACAAGCAGGGGAGTGGGAGAGGGACAGCGGGCTTCCTGCTAAGCAAGGAGCCTGATGTAGGGCTCGATCCCAGGATCCTGGGATCATGCCCTGAGCCAAAGACAGACACTTAATGACTGAGCCACCCAGGTGCCTGTGTTTCCCTGAATTTTTAAAATCTTCCTTAATTTTCTAGTTGACCCATTCTTTCTTTAGTAGGATGCTCATTAGCCTCCATGTATGTGAGATTTTTCTAAATTTCCTCGTGTGATTGACTTGCAATTTCAAAGCACTATGGTCTGGAAATATTCAAGGAATGATATCCATCCTTTGGTACTGGTTGAGACCTGATTTGTGATCAGTTCTGAAGATTATTCCATGTGCACTCCCTAAGAATGTGTATTCTGTTGCTTTAGGACAGAATATTCTGAATATATCTATGAAGTCCCTCTGGTCCAGTGTGTCATTAAAGCCCTTGTTTCCTTGTTGATCTTCTGCTTAGATGATCTGTTCATTGCAGTGAGGAGAGTGTTAAAATCTCCTACTATTAAAGTATTATTATCGATGGGTTTCTTTAAATATTTTTATTAATTGGTTTATATAATTGCTCCCATGTTAGGAACATAAATATTTACAATTGTTAGATCTTCTTGTTGGATAGACCCTTTAATTATCATATAGTGCCCTTCCTCATCTCTTATTACAGTCTTTGGTTTAAAATCTAATTTGTCTTGGGGTGCCTGGGTGGCTCAGTGGGTTAAAGCCTCTGCCTTTGGCTCAGGTCATGATCCCAGGGTCTTGGGATCGAGCCCTACATCGGACTCTCTGCTCAATGGAGAGCCTGCTTCCCCCTCTTTCTCTGCCTGCCTCTCTGCCTGCTTGTGATCTCTATCGGTCAAATAAATAAACTTAAAAAAATCTAATTTGTCTCATATAAGGATTGCTTCCCCAGCTTTCTTTTGAGGTCCATTAGCATGACAAATCGTTTTCCACCCACTCACTTCCAATCTGGAGGTGTTTTGGCATCTAAAACACATCTCTTGCAGAGAGCATATCAGTGGGTCTTGCTTTTTTATCCAATCTGATACCCTGTGTTTTTGGATTGGGACATTTGGCCCATTTACGTTCAGAGTAACTATTGAAAGATATTAATTAATTGCCATTGTATTACCTGTAAAATCTCTGTTTCTGTATATTGTATTTGTTCCTTCCTGGTCAGTGTCACTTTTGGGCTCTCACTTTGCTTTAAATATCCCCTTTAATATTTCTTGCAGGGCTGGTTCAGTGATCACAAATTCTTTTAGTTTGTTTTTCCTGGAAGAGTTTATCTCTCCTGTTTTGTGTGTGTTGCGTTTGAGGAGTTCATTATAGATCCTGGATATCAATCTTTTGCCTGTACTGTCATTTGCAAATATCTTCTCCCATTCCGTGGGTTGCCTTTTTGTTTTCTTGACTGTTTCCTTGGCTGTGCAGAAGCTTTTGATTTTGATGAAATCCCAAAAGTTCATCTTCACTTTTGTTTCCTTTGCCTTTGGAGACATATCTTGAAAGAAGTTGCTGTGGCTGATCGAAGAGATGACTGCCTGTGTTCTCCTCTAGGATTCAGATGGATTCCTGTTTCACATTGAGGTCTTTTATCCATTTTGAGTTTATCTTTGTGTACGGTGTAAGAGAATGGTCGAGTTTCATTCTTCTACATATAGCTGCCCAGTTTTCCCAGCACCATTTATTGAAGAGACTATCTTTTTTCCACTGTATATTTTTTCCTGTTTTGTCGAAGATTATTTGCCCATATAGTTGAGGGTCCATATCTGGGCTCTCTACTCTGTTCCACTGGTCTATGTGTCTGTTTTTATGCCAGTACCATGCTGTCTTGGTGATCACAGCTTTGTAGTAAAGCTTGAAATCAGGTAACGTGATGCCCCCAGTTGTATTTTTGTTTTTCAACATTTCCTTAGTGATTCGGAGTCTCTTCTGATTCCATACAAATTTTAGGATTATTTGCTCCAGCTCTTTGAAGAATACCAGTGGAATTTTGATCAGAATAGCATTAAAAGTATAGATTGCTCTAGGCAGTATAGACATTTTAACAATGTTTATTCTTCCTATCCAAGAGCATGGAATGGTCTTCCGTCTTTTTGTGTCTTCTTCAATTTCTTTCATGAGTGTTCTGTAGTTCCTTGAGTACAGATCCTTTACCTCTTTGGTTAGGTTTATTCCCAGGTGTCTTATGGTTCTTGGTGCTATAGTAAATGGAATCGATTCTCTAATTTCCCTTTCTGTATTTTCATTGTTAGTGTAAAAGAAAGCCACTAATTTCTGTACATTGACTTTGTATCCTGTCACGTTGCTGAATTGTTGTATGAGTTCTAGTAGTTTGGGGGTGGAGTCTTTTGGGTTTTCCATATAAAGAATCATGTCATCTGAGAAGAGAGAGAGTTTGACTTCTTCATTGCCAATTTGGATACATTTTATTTCTCTTTGTTGTCTGATTGCTGTTGCTAGGACTTCTAATACTATGTTGAACAAGAGTGGTGAGAGTGGGCATCCTTGTCGTGTTCCTGATCTCAACGGGAAGGCTGCAAGCTTTTTCCCATTGAGGATGATATTTGCTGTGGGTCTTTCATAGATAGATTTGATGAAGTTCAGGAATGTTCCCTCTATACCGATACTTTGACGCATTTTAATCAGGAACGGATGATGGATTTTGTCAAATGCTTTTTCTGCATCAATTGAGAGGACCATGTGGTTCTTCTCTCTTCTCTTATTAATTTGTTCTATCACATTGATTGATTTGCGAATGTTGAACCATCCTTGGAGCCCAGGGATGAATCCCACCAGGTCATGGTGGATAATCTTTTTAATGTGCTGTTGGATCCTGTAGGCTAGGATCTTGTTGAGAATCTTAGCATCCATATTCATCAGTGATATTAGTCTGAAATTCTCCTTTTTGGTAGGGTCTTTGCCTGGTTTGGGGATCAGAGTAATGCTGGCTTCATAGAAAGAGTCAGGAAGTTTTCCTTCTGCTTCAATTTTTTGAAGCAGCTTCAGGAGAATAGGTGTTATTTCTCCTTTGAAAGTTTGGTAGAATTCCCCAGGGAATCCATCAGGTCCTGGGCTCTTGTTTTTTGGGAGGTTTTTGATCACCGCTTCAATCTTGTTACTAGATATTGGTCTATTCAGGTTGTCAATTTCTTCCTGGTTCAATTTTGGGAGTTTATAGTTTTCCAGGAATGCATCCATTTCATCTAGGTTGCTAAGCTTATTGGCATATAACTGTTGATAATAACTTCTGATGATTGTTTTTACTTCCTTGGTGTTCGTTGTGATCTCTCCCTTTTCATTCATAATTTTATGTATTTGAGCTTTCTCTCTTTTCTTTTGGATTAGTGTGGCCAATGGTTTATCAATCTTATTGATTCTTTCAAAAAACCAGCTTCTAGATTCATTGATACATTCTACTGTATCTCTGGTTTCTACCTCATCCATCTCAGACAATCATATCAAATAATGGGCAGAAGATATGGACAGACACTTCTCCAATAAAGACATACAAATGGCTATCAGACACCTGAAAAAATGTTCATCGTCACTAGCCATCAGGGAGATTCAAATTAAAACTACATTGAGATATCACCTTACACCAGTTAGAATGGCCAAAACTAGCCAGACAGGAAACAACACGTGTTGGAGAGGATGTGGAGAAAGGGGAACCCTCTTCCACTGTTGGTAGGAATGCAATTTGGTGCAGCCTCTTTGGAGAACAGTGTGGAGATTCCTCAAGAAATTAAAAATATAACTTCCCTATGACCCTGCCATTGCACTACTGGGTATTTACCCCAACGATACAGATGTAGTGAAAAGAAGGGCCATCTGTACCCCAATGTTTATAGCAGCAATGGCCACGGTTGCCAAACTGTGGAAAGAACCAAGATGCCCTTTAACGGACGAATGGATAAGGAAGATGTGGTCCATATACACTATGGAGTATTATGCCTCCATCAGAAAGGACGAATACCCAACTTTTGTAGCAACATGGATGGGACTGGAAGAGATTATGCTGAGTGAAATAAGTCAAGCAGAGAGAGTCAATTATCATATGGTTTCACTTATTTGTGGAGCATAACAAAAAGCATGGAGGACATGGGGAGTTAGAAAGGAGAAGGGAGTTGGGGTAAATTGGAAGGGGAGGTGAATCATGAGAGACTATGGACTCTGAAAAACAATCTGAGGGGTTTGAAGTGGTGGGGGGTGGGAGGTCGGGGTACCCAGTGGTGGGTATTATAGAGGGCACGGATTGCATGGAGCACTGGGTGTGGTGAAAAAACAATGAATACTGTTATGCTTAAATAAATAAATTAAAAGTAAATAAATAAAAAAAAGAGTTTATCTCTCCTATTTTGATTGACAGACTTTCTGGATAAAATATTCTTGGTTGCATATTTTTCTCACTTAGCACACTGAATATATCATGTCAATCCTTTCTGGCCTGCCAACTCTCTGTGGTTAGGTCTGCTGCCAGTCTTATTATTCTAACCTTGTAGTTTACAGACCTCTTGTCTTGAGCTCCTTTCAGGATTTTGTTTTTGTCTCTGAGATTTACAAGTTTCACTATTATATGTCTTGTGTTGAACTATTTTTATTGATTTTTGAGGGGAATTCTCTGTTCCTTCTGGGTTTAAATGTCTGTTTCCTTCCCCAGATTAAGGAAGTTCTCTGCTATAATATGCTCCAACATACCTTCTGCCCCTCCCCGTCTCTCTTTTCACTTCTTCTGGGATCCTAATTATTCTAATATTTTTTCACTTTATGTATCATTTGTCTCTTGAATTCTCCCTTCATGATCCAGTAGTGTTTATCTCTCTTTTTCTCAGTTTCCTTATTCTCCATCATTTTGTCATCTGTATCACTAACTCTGTCTTGTGCTTCATTTATTCTAGCAATTAGAACCTCTATTTTTTATTGTACCTCATTAATAATCTTTTTAAATTTTGACTTGACTGGATTTTAGTTCTTTTATTTCTCCAGAAAGTACTTTCCTAGTGTTTCCTATGCTTTTTTCAAGCCCAGCTAGTATCTTTATAATTGTTATTCTGAAATCTAGTTCTGACATCTTACTTACATCCATACTGATTAGGTGCCTGGCAGTCAGTACTGCCTCTTGTTCTCTTTTGTTATGATGAGTTTTTCTGTCTTGTCATTCTGTCCAGAGAAGAATAGATGAACAAGAGAACAAAATACTGGAATGACAACAATGACCCTAGAAGAAATATACACTAAACAAATCGGAAGAGACCTGAACCAAAGGAAAAAAAAAAAAAGGTGAAAATTAAAGAAGAAAGAATATAATCTAACAGGTGAACAGAATAGAGCAATACACTGAATCCTGTGTGTATTTTGGTTTCTTCATTAGAAAACTAGATCTCAAAATTGTAAAGAAAGAAAAACTTGTATATACACAAAAATAAAATTAAATATAATGAAAAGATAGAATATAACTGTAAAAAATGAAAAATTAAAAATGATTTTTAAGAGAGTTGATAAGATAAGAAATTGATTGGAAAAGGAAAGAGAAAAAAATGAAAATTGAAAAACTAAAGAATTGTAGGGGGAAAAATCCCCATGAAATCTATATATTATTTTCCCTTAGCACTGGAGTTTTGCAGTTCTCTATGATTGGTAAACTTGGTCTTAGCTGGATATCCTTGCTGTTCTTCTGGGGCAGGGGCTTGTTGCATTGAATGAATAGAGTTTTACACTTTAATCAAATTTATACACCTTAAGTCTGGAAGGCATAATTAGCATGCATAATGATAGATTAAGGGCCAACAGAACTCAACAGGTAAAATCAAATTGGCTGAAGTTAATATGATAAAATGTAACTGAAGATTAGCAAAAAATCCTGTATTTCCGTTCAGTAATTCAATCATCCATAAACAGGGAGAGCTTATTGAACAGCGGTTCATATGAAAAAAGACCTAGATTTTCAATTGGTCAAATGCTCGCTATGACCACATAGTTGGCAGAAAAACAAATGTAATTCATCCACCCCACCCAGGCAAATAAAGGCTTATTTTATTGAATAATGATGGAGCTATACAATTCTGGAGGCCAGTATGTACAGGCAAAAGAGGGGAGCCTTAGTTCTTGGTCTCTGTCCTGTTCTTTTCCTTGACCTGGAGCTATTCCTCCCAGCACTTATGTACTTCCTTGACCTTAGACCTGTGTGTCTCAGCTTGGTCAGCATCTTCTTGCTACCCTTGTTGGCCTCCAGCTTATGAATGTGTTTCATAAAAATCAGCTTGTTTTTAAACACATTCTCCTTCACCTTCAAGTATAGGCTGTGATACATGCAGTTGTCAGTCTTCTTATATTCACTGCATCTCCTGAGCAGCCAGCTCTGACTTCTCATGCAGGTTACTTCTCAGGCATTTGGCAGTGCCCTTTGCATACTTGTGCCTGTTATACCTGCCTTTATAGCAGGGCAAGGTGTTTATTCAGCACTGAGTGTGGGAATGGTCAGTGAATGTTTTCTGAATGATCAGTCCATCTTTTTTTTTTTTTTTTAAAGATTTTATTTATTTGACAGACAGAGATCATAAGCAGACAGAGAGGCAGGCAGAGAAAGAGGAGGAAGCAGGCTCCCTGAGAAGCAGAGAGCCTGATGCAGGGCTCAATCCCAGAACCTTGGGATCATGACCTGAGCCGAAGGCAGAGGCTTTAACCCACTGAGCCACCCAGGTGCCCCTGATCAGTCCATCTTTGATTAGCCTCCAGATCCACTGATAGGAGTTGGTGTGGGTGATTTCTTTTGCCTCATTGGGTTCCAACCAGACCTTTTTACCACAGTGAAGGATACTATAAATGAGCCTTTTTTGAAGCCTCAAGGCTGCTGTTCAGTTTTCAATAAGCAGTTCTAGGAAGCAGATCAGAGAAGATAACCAGTCTGCTCTTACTATGTACTGATTCATATTCTCAGGCTCCACCGATGCAACACACACTTACCCAGCACCTCCCAGAAATAGCTAGCTGGTCAGTGCTGCGTGGTAATAGAGATAATCAAGGACTTGAGGAGTTTTTTAGCTGATGTTATATCATATTTGGGCTGAGTTCTGGTGCCACATTTTCGAGATATTGATGAACAAACCATAGCTGGATGCAGGAGAGTTTTATTTATTTAAATTTTTGTGTTGTTATTATAGTATTTATAAATGCTTAAATGTTGATGAAATTGATGGATAAAAATTTTTCGCAACAGTCCTGCCATGTTTTATTCCTTCTTACAAAAGTGAAAAACAAAGTCTAAGAGAGGTATAGTAACACCTATAGTAACACCACTAATTAGTGGCAGAGTCTGGGTTTGAATTCATTTTTGTTTGACTCCCAAAATCCATGCTTTTTCTAATGTGCTGTTCATGCCATTGTATTAAAAATAAATGCTTTCTTTTTCTGATTTATTGATGTAAGAATAGTAAAAGACTTACAAACCCAGAGCCCAGAAATACATGGATGGTCAATTAACTTACAACAAAGGAGCCAAGAATATACAATGGGAAAAGGACATTCTCTTCAATAAATAGTGTTGGGAAAACTGTACAGCCACATGAAAAAGAATAAAGCTGGGCCACTATTTGACACCATATACAAAAATTAATTAAAAATGAATTAGGATTTGAACATCAGACCTGAAGTCTATTTGAAAATAGGCTGTAAGCTCCTTGACACTGGTCATGGTGATGATTTTTTTTTAGGGGGTTGATATAATATTTGAGAAATAATAAATAATCCTGCATATCATATATTTATAATTTTTTCTATAGCCCTCCAGATATGCTATTTTTTCTCTAAACGTTTCCCTTCAGGCTGCAACTTTATTACATATAATTCAAGTAAGGGTACATGAAATTTTAGTTTTCAAAATAAATAAGTTTTATTTACTGAGTAAGTCACTATAAAGAAACTTACAGTAATGAAAATATAAATCATCTGTTTTCAGTAGGCTCAGTTAATAGTATTGTGGTTTGATATGGTAATGGATATATACATAAATATACTTCATAGAAAATAAAATGCATAAGTAATAGAAATACATTAATATTTTAAACTACTCATTTTCCCTAGAGACATAATAACTAGTGCCAAAAATTTGTATGTACAATCAAGGTAATAACCACATCGGTAGCTTTGACTGACAAATTTTGATTAGTGATCCTTAAGTGCATGTTTCAGTGAAAAAATATGAGTAATACTTTGAGATAATTCCCCTTACCCTCCATAAAACAACCTGGCCATCTTCCAGTGGAAGGGAAATTGTGATATCTTAGAAGAGACTTTGGGGACTTATATGAAATTACACTGTAATCACTTCTTTTAAAAGGAGAGTGCACCCTTGCATGAATTTACACACACACACACACACACACACACACACACACACACATACTGTCACCAACACCACCAACACCCCACCATCAACACCAGCAATAAAAACTTCTAAAGGGAGATCTGTAGTTTGGACAACATGTTTCTTGATCAGCATCCCTGAACTGTTAGGGTCCCACACTGCTGGGGGGAATATGCTCTGTATTTAATGTGAAAGCCCCAGCTGTCTATTTCTTAGAGGAACATTTGTTTTTCAGAAGATGATTTTGGCTTCCAATGACCCCAACATGTCTTTTAGCAGAGAGAGTGTCGTGAAGGATTAGGCTGGGATGTTGAGACAATGGTTATGGAAGTTAAGTTTTTAAAATCCGTGCAGTTCATTGGTAAGGGCTAACGTGACTGGCAATGACAGAAATACAACCTTAAACCCAGTGGGGAAGAGAAGTATTTTACAACATTCTTCAGGCCTTTGTTTTCTCTCATCTGCCTTTTCTCTAAGGCATCTACATTAAAGAATGAAATTTTTAAATTAATTTTCACTTTCCTGTACCTTTATTGTCTTTATTCTCATAGCCTCAGCTGGAGTAGGACATTTGAAATTGATGAGAAACATTATGAGTTGTCTTGTGCTCTGGTGAAGAATGCAGTCTTTACTAGAGGCAGCATGGGTTCGAATCCTGTTTTTGCCACTGATTCTGTTAAGAGGCACTTTTCTAGGCACTGAGAACGTAGCATAAAAAAAGACAAAATCTCCACTATCAGGAACAATATTTAGTAGCTTTAGGACATTACTCTGTAATTCAGCTTCCTCCTCAATGGCAACTATAAAGGCATCTACCTCTTGAGCATGTTTTAAGCCTTCACTGAGTTAATATATACAAAATCCTTAGTCCAGAGGTTAGCCATCAAAAACATTTCATAAATGTTAAATATTACATTTCACACCTTTTTTTCAGTTGAGGGGGGATGCTGTTGACTTGTATTTTTGTGAAGTGTAACACACACTCTTGTACCTGTGTTCCCTTTTCAGGCATGGCTTTTGGGGGAACCCAAAATGACACAGCCCTTCATTGGTGGTGTGTGTTCCTCATATCTTCTCCCACTCAGTTGCTTGCATTTCACTTTTTTAATAGGACTTTTTAATGAAAAGAAGTTCTTAATTTTAATGTAGACCAACTTCTCAATCCTATGTCAAATGTTTTTGTGTCTTAATTATGAAATTCTTCACCACCCTATTATCATGAAGATAAGAATCTTCTATATTTTCCTCCAAACTTCTATTTGTTTTTGGAGTTACAGTCTATCTGGAATCAATTTTGTGTATGGTAAGAGGAATAGGAAGTTTCTCTTTTTTTTTTTTTTACATTGGAATGCTTAGTTGACTGTGGTAGGCAGAATGATGGCCTTGCAAAGATGTCCATGTCCTAATCA
Source organism: Mustela nigripes (assembly GCF_022355385.1). NCBI lineage: Eukaryota > Metazoa > Chordata > Mammalia > Carnivora > Mustelidae > Mustela > Mustela nigripes. Next base: position 172,872,993 of record NC_081558.1, read on the forward strand.
CAGAGATCTTCATGGCAAAGGGAACTTTGCAGATATGACTTCAAGATGGGGAGACTATCCTGGGTTTTCTGATCGGACCACATTTAATCAAATGGGTCCCTAAAACAGGAAAACCTTTCCAGGCTGTGGTCAGAGAGAGATGTGAGTAGGGAAGAATAATCAGAGAAATGCAACATTGCTGGCTTTGAAAATGGAGCAAGGGGGCCAAGAGTCAATGTGGAACAGTGAGTTGGGAACCCCGGAAGCTTCTAGAATCTGAGCATGGCAAGGGAATGGATTTTCTCTTAGAGTCTCTAGAGAGTAACACAGCCCTGCCAGTACTTTGATTTATCTCATTGTGACTTGTGTTGGATTTCTGACAGAAAGAACTGTAAGTTAATAAAGTTCTGTTGTTTTAAGATAAGTCTGTGGTTATCTGTTATGACAGTTATACAAGATTAATGCATGGACCCAGCACTATTTATGGAAAAGATAATCTTTCACCCACTTTTCTGCAGCTCTACTTTTGTCATAATTGTGTGTCCAACCAAGCAGTAACTGTTTCTGCATTTTTTATTTTGTGTCAGTGGGCTTTTTGTCTGTTTTTGTGAAAGTACTGTCCTCCCTTAGCTTATATTGCTTTTTAATATTTTAGACATAATTTAATAATTCCTGTAAATAATTCTCAGTAGGGCAAAGTTTCCCATGGTGTTCTTTAACAGTGATTTAGCTCTCCTTCTTTATATTTCAATATAAACTATATAATCACCTTGTCAGTTTCATCAACAATAATAACAAAAACTTTCTGGGATCTTGATTGGTATAGTACTTCCTCCATAGATCAATTCAAGAAGTTGATGTCTTCATAATACTTAATAATACTTCATAATACTTCATGATTTTGAAAAACTCATTGATGACATTTTTGTCATTTATTTCATCTTCATTAATTTTTCTTAATAATGCTTATAGTTTTCAATGCAGAGGACTTACAAAACTTTATTAGATTTATTCTTCAGCATTTAATCTTATTTTATTGTAAACAATGTGTTTTATATTTTTTCCTTTTTTTACTAATGTATACAATTTATTTTTGTGTATTATATATATAGTTTTGGTACATCGATTTTTCCAGTAGCTTCATTAATATATTTATTAATATCAAAATTTACCTGTAGTTTTTTGGGAATCTACTTATACAACCATATGATCTGTGAATAATGACAGTTTTCTTTTCCTGTCCTTACAACTTTTATTTCATGTTTTGCTTTATTCCAAAGCTAGAACCTCTAATACAGTGGTGAATAAAAGTGAGGACAGCAGGTATTTATTCTGTTCTTGATCTTAAAAAAAGTTTCAATATATCCTCAAAAAGTATATTAGTTGTATTTTTTAAGAAATACTTTTGATTAGATTTGAAAATTCTCAACTATTACCAGTTTATTAGGAGTTATTTTGTGATCATACTTTTTATTTTGAGATAATTTGTAGATTTTTTTCCCCATTTTTTTTTTTTTAAATTCTAGTCAGTTAACATGGTATCATATTGGTTTCAGGAGTAGAATTTAGTGATTCATCACTGACATACAACACCCAGTGCTCATCATAACAAGTGCCCGTCTTAATACCCATCACCCATTTAGCCCACCCTCCACCCACTTTCCTCCATCAGTCTTCAGTTTGTTCTTTATCATTAAGAGGCTCTAATGGTTTGCTTCTGCCTTTTCTTTTTCCCCCTTCCCGTATGTTCACTTGTTTTGTTTCCTAAATTCCACACATGAGTATATCTCCTATCTTCTTTATCCATTCATCAGTCGATGAACACTTGGGCTGTTTCCATAGTTTGACTGTTGATAATGCTACAATAAACATTAGCGTGCATGTTCCTCTTCACATCTGTATTTTTTTATCCTTTGGGTAAATACCAAATAGTACAATTGCTGAATTATAGGGTAGTTCTATTTTTAACTTTTTGAGGAACCTCCATACTATTTTCCAGAATGGCTATACCAGTTTGCATTCCCACCAACAGCATAAGAGGGTTCCCCTTTCTCCATATCTTTTCCAACATCTGTTGTTTCTTGTGTGTTAATTTCAGCCATTCTGACTGGTGTGAGGTGGTATCTCATTGGAGTTTTGATGAGATAATTTGTAGATTAATACAAAGTTGTAAGAAATAACATAGAAAGATTCTATGTATTCTTTACCCAGTTCCTTTCAATGATAACATCTTGCAGAGCTATAGTATAATATTATAATCAGGACTTTATATTACAATCCACCAATCTTATTCAGATTTCCCTAGTTTTACTTGTACTAATGTGTATTTAGTTTTGTTCAGTTTTACCTCATGTGTAGTTCCTATATCTACCACCAAACTCAAAATACAGAACAGTTGCATCACTACAAAAATTCCTCCTGTTGCCTTTTATAAGCAAAGGTTTTTCCCTTCTATCCTCTTCTTCCTTACTATCCCTAACATCTAGTAAGCACTGATTTTTTTCCCTATTTCTAAAATTTTTATTTTTAAAAATTGTATATAAATCCAATAAGTCATACAGTAATGAATGGGATTGACTTTTTCACTCAGCATAATTTCTTGGAAATTCATCCAAATTGTTTTGTATATAAATATAGTAATTCATTCCTTTTTGTTGCTGAGTAATATTCCACAGTACAGATACATCACATTTTGTTCACATTGAAGGACCCCTGGATTGTTTCAATTTTTGATTATCATGAATAAGTCTGCTATGAACATGCATGTATAGATTTTTGTGTGAATGTATGGAATGTATGGAAATTCATCCCATGAGTGCAATCGCTGGATCATCTGGAGCCTTTATGTCTAGTTTTATAAGAAAGTGCCAAACAATTTCTCAGTGTAACAGTACCAAAGAGGTTTGTTTGTTTCTTTGTTTTTGAGTCAGGAATAAATGTTAAAGTTCATCAAATGCCTTCATCATCACCTGTTTAGATGATCTATGATTTTTCTCCTTTATTCTGTTACTGTGGTGAATTATGTTGTTTAATCTTTGAATTTAAAAGAACCTCACATTCTCAGCTAAATGTAACTTGTTCAGGATGGATTATCTTTTCTTTTCTTTTTTTAAGATTTTATTTATTTATTTATTTGAGTCAGAGAGAGAAAGAAATTGCACTAGTTGAGGGGAGGGGTAGAGGGTGAGAGAGAAGCAGGTGCCCTGATGAGCAGGGAGCCTGTGGGAACTGATCCCAAAACTTGGGGATCATGACCTGAACCAAAGTCAGACACTTAACTTACTGAGCTACCCAGACATCCCTGGGGCAGATTATTTTTCCTATGTACTTTTTGACTTTGTTAATATTTTGTTCAGAATTTTTGCCTCTGTGTTAATTAGTGTAAGTTTTCTGGAAATTTTCCTTTCTCATGACATCCTTGCAGGGTTTTGGTATCAGGGTTATGCTGCCTTAGAGAAGTTAAGAAATATTTCTACTTTTTGAAATATTGTATGAATGAATTTGTGTGAGTTCCGTGTTGCTGTTTCTTAACTATTTGATAATATTTACTGCTGAAGTCTACTGGGCCTGGAATAATTTGTGGAAAGGTTTTAAATTTTGGACTAAGTAATTAGAGATTTATTCCTATTTTTTATTCTTTTGTCATATTTGGAAAGTTGTCATTGTTTGTTATTAATTTCCAGCCCAGTTGTGTTTGGGCTGCATATTCTGTACAATGCCAATCATTTGAAAGCTTATGGAGACTTGCTTTTATGACCCAAGGTAAGACCAACTTTTGTTCATTTGCTTTTCTATTGTTAAATTACATGTTTTGTATGTGTGAATTAAATCATTTTATTAGTTGTATTGTTTAAATATTCTTTAACTTTACAAAGTTTGATGTTTGTTCTATCAGTAACCAGGAGAAATATCAACAACTCCCTCTCTATAGAAACATTATTTTCACTTGAGGGTCTATTTTTGTTTTATAAAATGTGATTATATATTTTAAGTGCATACTGCTACATCTTCATTGTAAACTGTTTCATCATTATGAAGATTCCCTTTTTAACTCTAGTCATATTTTTGCCTTAATATTATTTTGTTTGATACCAATTTAGCTACATAAGTGTTTGTATGTTATGATTTTGTCCATCTTTTAACTTTTTAAAAAGATTTTATATATTTATTTGAGAGAGAAATAGCACAGAGGGAGAGTGAGAGGAAGAAACAGACTCCCCACTGAGCAAAGATCTCAGGTCTCAGGTGAATCCCAAGATCCTGAAATCATGACCTGATTTGAAAGCAGACACTTAACCCACTATACTACCCAGGTGCCCCCATCTTTTAACTTCTCTATATATTTATAATTAAGATCTACCTACTATTGGCAGTCTATAGTTGCTGTGTTTTGTTTTTAAAATCCAGTCTGAGGAGCCGCTGGTTGGCTTAATTTATAGAGCATGTGACTCTTTACCTTGGGGTTGTAAGTTAAGGCTTCACATTTGGTGTGGAGCTTACTGAAAATTTAAAAAAAAAAAAAAACTGGTGTGAAAATTATTTATTTCCGGGGGCATTTATATTTAATGTGAGTACCAATATATTTGAGTTTAAATATACTGTATTAGTGTTCAGTTTTTATATGTCATGCCCATTTCTTTTCTCTTTCCTGCATTCTTTTGGATTGATTTCAATATTATTATTGTTTCATTTAATGTTCTATTAGTTAAGCTATACCCAGACTTCTGACCTATAGAAGCTGGGATACAATAAATGGCTTTGTTTTAAGCCATTAAATTTTTGGTAATTTGTTATATAGCAATAGAAAGTAATGCATTCTCCTTCATATTTGAAGGGTATTTTGCTGGAAAAAGAATTTTAGATTGGCAATATTTATTTTTCAGAACTCTGTAAATCATTCCAGTGTGTTTGGGTTGTCATTATTTATATGACTAAGGCAGCTTCCAGCTGAATTATTGCCTTTCTGAAGATAATCTCAATAATTCTTATTCTTTTTAAAGAATTTCTCTTCCTCATATGATCTCCCTGATATGAGGAAGTGGTGATGCAACATGGGGGCTTAAGGGGGTAGGAGAAGAATAAATGAAACAAGATGGGATTGGGAGGGAGACAAACCATAAGTGACTCTTAATCTCACAAAACAAACTGAGGGTTGCTGGGGGGAGGGGGTTTGGGAGAAGGGGGTGGGATTATGGACATTGGGGAGGGTATGTGCTTTGGTGAGTGCTGTGAAGTGTGTAAACCTGGTGATTCACAGACCTGTACCCCTGAGGATAAAAATATATTATATGTTTATAAAAAATAAAAAATTCATTAAAAAAAAAAGAATTTCTCTTCCATTTTCATCAATTTACTTTGATGTGCCTAGATTTTTTTTTTTCTTTAATCCTGCAGAGGACTCATGGGGCTTTTGAATTCTTCTTAAATGGATTTATATTTGTCTGAGGAGTGTCTAGAACTACTAGCAATGCAAGTTCACTTTGATATAGTATCTGGGATTAAGATTTCATAGGAGTAGGCTTAATCTTAATCTCTATACTCTTATGGTTTAGTCTTTGGGGTATTTACTAGGACCTCCCTACTCCCCACCCACATTCCTTGATTAGCCCATTATCCAGTTTTTGTCCTCCATCCAGATGAAGGTATTAAAAACTCTGCTCAACTTTTTATTCATCTCTTCCATAGTTGGTATATACTTTTAGGACAAAAGTAACCAAACTGGTAGGCTCTCCTGTATTGTTCCACCCTAAACCTTTTCCTTCCTTTCCTTAATCTTAGCCCTAATGATCTTCACTGCCATATTGGCTTTGCAATACCTACAGGTAGATTTTTTGAAAAAGTTTGTCGAGATTTTCTGGGGGCAACTGGTTAAAATTATTCTGTCTGCCATTACCAGAAATTGAAAATTCATTATGGATTTTAAAACATATCCCCCAGCAGCTTTCAACTTATTGTGGTCCCTATTGTAGGCTACTGGTTTTTAAGTCAGTTCCCAGCAAGTGTGTCAGATTCTTAGATGTTTTTACGAACATTTAATCAATGTTAATATAATTTTAAAGAATTCATTGGTCATTTAGAATATGTGTCATCTAGGTAAGGTCTTACTGAAAATAGGTGAAATCTTAGACTGATTTCATGCTAATAAGTCTGTACAAAACAGGAAACGAAAAAAAAAAATTCAATACAATGAGGTATTGCATCACCCCATTAGGATATATATAATTTAAAAAGTGTCCACAAAGATGTGAGGAAATAAAAATGCTTATTCACTGTTTGGGCTTTACAAAGCAGGCTGGCTGTTCCTCAGAAGGTTAAATACAGTGTTACCATATGGGTCAGCAATTCTACTCCTAGATATATACCTAAGAGAAATGAAAATTTATGTCCTTAAAAAACCCTGTACATTGGGGCAGCTGGGTGGCTCAGGGGTTAAGCCTCTGCCTTCAGCTCAGGTCATGATCCCAGAATCCTGGGATCAAGCCCCACATTGGGCTCTCAGTTCCACGGGGAGCCTGCTTCCCCCTCTCTCTCTGCCTGCCTCTCTGCCTCCTTGTGATCTCTGTCTATCAAATAAATAAAATCTTTAAAAACAAAAACGAAAGCAAAAACAAACCCTGTACATGAGTGTTTGAAGTAGCATTATTTATAATGGTCCAACAGTGAAAACAACACAAATAGCCATCAATGATGAATAGATAAAATGTTGTACAGCTACACAAGGGAATATTATTCAGCAATAAAAAACAATGAAGTACTAGACATACTACAACATGGTGAATCTGGAAAATTTTATGCTGAATGAAAAAAGCCACTCACGAAGGACCACATATTTTATGATTCCATTTATAGGGACTGGTCAGAATAGGAAAATCTTTAAAAACAGAAATTAGATTAGTGGTTGCCTAGGTCTGAGGGGGTTGAGGAGAATGAGGAGTTATTGTAATGGGTACAAAGCTTCTTTTTAGGATAATGAAACATTCTAAAATTGATTGTTAAAATGATTGTACCACTCTGTGTATAAATTTACCTTTAAATGAGTGAATTGTGTGGTACATGAATTATATCTCAATAGGTTGGTTATATATAAAGAACAATCTGTGCTATTGACTCCAACTTCAAAAGGATTTCAAAAAGTATGAGAATTGTGGTGTTGGTATAAAAGCAAAACAAAACAAAACAAAAACAAAAACAAAAACTAGGGCACCTGGGTGACTCAGTCAGTTAAGCGTCTGACTCTTGGTTTCAGCTCAGGTCATGATCTCAGATCCTGGGATGGAGCCCAATGCTCAGCAGGGAGTCTGTTTGAGGATTTTCTTTCCCACTCCTTCTGTTCCTTCCCACTTTCTTTCTCTAAAATAAATAAATAAATCTTTAAAAAAAAAGAAAGAAAAAGCTCAAATCCATACTGCATTCAATAATCTTTCTTCTGTTGGTGAAAATGAGTTGTTTTTCTTATTTTCATCTATCTTTTTTATACTTTTGGAGGGGAGAGGATTTGGATGATTTCAGATTTTAACATTGAATCATTTGTTTATACGATTTTTTTAAAAAAATATTTTATTTATTTATTTGACAGAGAGAGATCACAAGTAGGCAGAAAGGCAGGCAGAGAGAGAGAGGAGGAAGCAGGCTCCCTGCTGAGCAGAGAGCCCGATGCGGGACTCGATCCCAGGACCCTGAGATCATGACCGGAGCCGAAGGCAGCGGCTTAACCCACTGAGCCACCCAGGCACCCTGTTTATACAATTTTAAGTATCATTTGAAAATGCCCATGAATAGACTCCTAAAAATAAATTAAATTTCAAGGAGAAATATTTGATGTAAACTTTCCTTATAAAATGTTAGCCAAATGACTCCTTGATGCTCTTCTGACCAAAGTTGGCTGAAGAAAATTGATAGAGTTCCTGGTTGAGACTACACACTGACTAAAAGAGAACTAGAATAAGTGCTCATTTCTTGGGTATTCTAATTTCCTCTTACTGTAAAACATTTGGTTATAACTTGAAGCTTAGCTCTTTCTTTTAATAAGCTTTAGGGAAAATCACCCCATTTCAAAAAATTGTGTGTAGTTAACGGCAAATTCACTTCTTTTGTCTTTTCATATGTGATGTGAAAATTAAGGGATTAAAAAAGAATGTCCACTCATAAATGCTGAAAGTGCAGTCAGTATACCTGCACCTAGATAATCAAATCTTAGATATAAAAACATTTTATTTATGTTTATTCATTTATGTATTTATTTCCAAATTACTGCTCTGGGAGCCTTCATAGGAACAATAGTAAGAATGAAGTGAATTCATATACTCTTTTTTTTTTTAATGTTATATTAGTCACCATACATTACATCATTAGTTTTTGATGTAGTATTCCATGATTTGTGTATAACACCCAGTGGTCTAAGCAATATGTGCCTTCCTTAATACCCGTCACTGGGCTAACCCATCCCCTCACCCTTCCAAAACCCTCAGTTTGTTTCCTGGGGTCCCTAGTCTCTCATGGTTCCTCTCCCTCTCTGATGTTTTCCCCCTTCATTTTTTCCTTCCTCCTAATGTCCTCCATGCTATTCCTTATGTTCTACGAATAAGTGAAACCATATGATAATTGACTTTCTCTGCTTGACTTACTTCACTTAGCATAATCTCCTCTAGTTCCATTCATGCTGATGCAAAAGTTGGGTATTCATCCTCTCTGATGGCCAAATAATATTCTATTTTATATATGGAAGACATCATCTTTATTTGTTCATCTGTTGAAGGGCATCTCAGTTCTTTCCACAGTTTGGCTATTGTAGACATTGTTGCTATGAACATTGGGGTGCATGTGCCCCTTATTTTCACTACATCTGTAACTTTGGGGTAAATACCCAGCCATGCAATTGTTGGGTCCTAGGGTAACTCTATTTTTAACTTTTAGAGTAACCTCCACAACGTTTTCCAAAGTGGCTGTACCAACTTGCATTCCCACCAGAAGTGTAAGAGGATTCCCCTTTCTCCATAACCTCTCTAACATTTGTTGCTTCTTGCCTTGTCAATTTTTGTCATTCTAACTGGTGTAAGGCAGTATCTCAATGTGGTTTTGATTCAAATTTCCCTGTTGGCTAAAGATGATGAAGATTTTTCATGTGTCTGTTGGCCATTTGTCATGTCTTCTTTGGAGAAGTGCCTGTTCATGTCTTCTGCCCATTTTTTTTTTTTTATTTAAATGTGATTGTCTGGTTTTTGAACATTGAGTTTGAGGAGTTCTTTATAGATCTTGGATATCAGCCCTTTCTCTGTAGTATCATTTGTAACTTTCTTCTCCCATTCTGTGGGTTGCCTGTTTTTTTTTTTGTTTGTTTGTTTTGTTTTTGTTTTTAAAGATTTTATTTATTTTACAGACAGAGATCACAAGTAGGTGGAGAGGCAGGCAGAGAGAGAGGAGGAAACAGGCTCCCCAATGTGGGGCTCCATCCCAGGACCCTGGGATCATGACCTGAGTCGAAGGCAGAGGCTTTAACCCACTGAGCCACCCAGGTGCCCCACCTGTTTGTTTTTTTGACTGTTTCCTTTGCTGGGCAGAAACTTTATATCTTGATGAAGTCCCAAAAGTTCATTTTCGCATTTGTTTCCCTTGCCTTTGGAGACCTGTCTTTAAAGAAGCTGTTGTGGCTGATGTTGAAGAGGTTACTTCCTATGTTCTTCTCTAGGATTTTGATGGATTCCTGTCTCACATTGAGGTCTTTCATTCATTTAGAGTTTATCTTTGTGTATGGTGAAAGAGAATGGTTCATTATTTATTGAACCATTTATTGAAGAGATTGTCTTTTTCCCATTGGATATTTTTTCCTGCTTTGTTGAAGATTAGTTGACCATAAAATTGAGGGTCCATATCTGATCTATTCTGTTTCATTGATCTATGTGTCTGTTTTTGTGCCAGTACCATGCTGTCTTAGTGATCACAACTTTGTAATATAGCTTCAAATCAGGCAAAGTGATGCCTCCAGCTTTGTTTTTCTGTTTCAACATTTCCATGGTGACTCAGGGTCTTTTCTGGTTTCATAAAAATTTTAGGATTATTTGTTCTAGCATTTTGAAAAATGTCATTGGTGTTTTGATCAGGATGGCATTGAAAGTATACATTCTTCTGGGCAGTATAGACATTTTTATAATGTTTATTCTTCTGATAAAAAGGCAGGACCCAACCATAAGCTGTCTATAGGAGATAATTTTGAACCTAAAGATACATCAGACTGAAAGTGAAGGGATGGAGAACTATTTTTCATGCCAGCAGATCTCAAAAGAAATCTAGGGTAGCAATTCTCATATCAGACAAACTAGATTTTAACCTAAATACTGTAGTTAGTGATACAAAAAGACACTATATCATTCTTAAAGGGTATATCCAACAAGAGGATCTAACAATTATAAATATCTATTTCCCAACATGGGAGCAACCAACTACATAAGCCAACTCTTAACGAAATAAAGAGACATATAGATAATAATACATTAATAGTATGGTACCTCAACACTCTACTCTCAGCAATAGACAGATCATCTAAGTAGAAATTCAACAAAGAAATAAGAGCTTTGAATGACACACTGGACCACATGGACCTCATAGATACATACAGAGCATACCACTCTAAAACAACAGAATACTCATTCTTCTCGAGCACACATGGAATTTTCTCCAGAATAGACCACATACTGGGTCACAAATCAAGGCCCAACTGATACCAAAAGATTGAGATTATTCTCTGCATATTCTCAGACCACAATGCTTTGAAACTGGAACTTAATCACAAGAAAAAATTTGGAAGAAATTCAAACACTTGGAAGCTAAAGACCATCCTGCTTAAGAATGTTTGGTCAACCAGGAAATCAAAGAGGAATTTAATTCATGGAAACCAATGAGAATGAAAACACATCAGTCTAAAACCTATGGGATACGGTAAAGGTGGTCCTAAGGGGGAAAATACATAGCCATCTAAGCCTCACTCAAAAAAATAGAAAAATCCTGAATTGACCAACTTTACACCTTAAAGAACTGGAGAAAAAGCAACAAATGAACCATAAGCAAGGCACGAGAAGAGAAATAATTAAAATTACAGCAGAGATCAATGAATTAGAAACCAGAAATACAGTAGAGCTGATCCACGAAACTAGAAGCTGGTTCTTTGAAAGAAGTAGTAAGATTGATAAACCACTGGCCAGACTAATGCAAAGGAAAAAAGAAAGGACCTAAATTAGTAAAATTATGAATGAAAGGGGAGAGATCACGACTAATACCAAGGAAATAGAAACAATCACCAGAAATAATTATCAACAACTATATGCCAATAAATTAAGCAACCTGGAAGAAATGGATGCATTCCTGGGAACCTATAAACTGCTAAGACTGAAACAGGAAGAAGGTGACAACCTGAATAGACCAATAACCAGTAATGAGATTGAAGCAGTGATCCAAAACCTCCCAAAAAACAAGAGTCTAGGACCTGATGGATACCCTGGGGAATTCTACCAAACATTCAAAGAAGACATAATATGTATTCTCCTGAAGCTATTTCAAAAAACAGAAACAGAGTTCCCTCTGTTTCTTCCAGACCCATTCTATGAGTCCAGCACTACCTTGATCCCCAAACCAGGCAAAGACCCCATCAAAAAGGAGAATTTCAGACCAATATCCCTGATGAAAATGGATGCCAAAATTCTCAACAAGATGCTAGCTGATAGGATCCAACAGTGCATTAAAAGGATTATCCTTCACAACCAGGTGGGATTTATCTCTGGGATGCAAAGGTGTTCAACATTCACATATCAATCAATGTGATAGAACACATTAATAAGAGGAGAAAGAAGAACCATGTGATCCTGTCAATCGATGCAGAAAAAGCACTTGACAAAATATAGCATCCTTTCCTGATTAAAACTCTTCAGAGCATAGGAATAGAGGGAACATTCCTCAATTTCATAAAAAACAGCTATGAAAAGCTCACAGTGAATAACACTCTCAATGGGGAAAAGCTGAGAGCCTTTCTCTTAAGATCAGGAACACGACAAAGATGCCCTCTCGCTGTTGTTCTGTTGTACTGTTGTTCAACATAGTACTAGAAGTCCTAGCAATAGCAATCAGACAAAAGAAAGAAATTAAAGGTATTTAGACTGGCAATGAAGAAGTCAAACTCTCTTTCTTTGCAGATGACATGATACTCTATGTGGAAAACCCAAAGACTCCACCCCTAAATTACTAGAACTCATACAGCAATTCAGTGATGTGGCAGGATACAAAATCAATACACAGAAATTGGTTGCTTTCCTATACACTACCAGTGTAACTGTAGAAAGGTAAATGAGGGAATTGATTCCATTTACAGTAGCACCAAAACCATAAGATACTTGGAATAATCCTAACTAAAGAAATGAAATATCTCTACCCTAGAAATTACAGAACACTTACAAAACAAATTGAAGAAGTCACAAAAACATGGAAAAACCTTCCATGCTTATGGATCGGAAGAATACTCTTGAACCAAAATTAGCAAGTTCATCACATCATTTGCAGAGTGGCAATGGGAAGAATAAGAATTAATGGGCTTTACAGAGTGTTTTAGGAAACTCTATGTTAATTCATACAAATAATATTGTCATAAATATGAGGGTCATATACTCCAAACCTCAAACTTGAACACACTATCTGATAATTTAGGGTGTATTTATGAGATCATTCTGGAAAATCCAGGCTTATAGTCATAGTAAACATGAACATTATGACACCCCAAATCAGTGTTATATACCTATATACCAGGTGTGCTGTTACTGCTCCTACCTGTACCCATGGCTGACACTAATGTAATTGTGACATTCTTCACTGCTCAGTGTGATTTGGCCGCACCACCAATTAGCTGGAGTTGGCCCTAATCAACAAGAAACCTCTTCACCATCTAGTTTAGAGGTATTTGTGACCTCTTGATCAGTTGGCACCACGTAGAAATGATTAAGCCAACTGGCCAGTGGGCAAAAAGTTTATTTGAAAGTATGACAAGTATGTGTAAAGATTGCTCAAACCTACCCTTTACTACTCAGTTTTTCTTTTTTTAAGTTCACATGGAAGCAAGCTAGTCACATAGAAGACAGTTAAACTGAATCTTCAGTGAACTTAAAGGTCTGCATGGTTTTCATCTCTTCTTCCCTTTGGACATGGTTCTCATCCTCAAAGAGTTTGTTGTCTAGTAAGAGGGAAAAAATTATAAACATGAAACTATGGTGCAAGGTATAATGTGAAAAAATTCTTTCACAATGATTAGAGTGTCCACAGAAAGGGACATTTCTCTTCTATTCAAGATAAGCAGGTACATCCATCTTGCAGTTTGTTTTCTATTTTTCTCGTCTGTTTTCATTTCTCTTTTCCTCCTTTGTTCCCTTCTCTTGATTAATAAAAAATATTAAGTATTCTATCTTAATTTCTTTATCGTTGCTGTACCTTTTTATTATTTATTTATTTATTTATTTATTTTGAAGATTATTTATTTATTTATTTGACAGACAGAGATCACAAGTAGGCAGAGAGGCAGGCAGAGAGAGAGGGGGAAGCAGGCTCCCCCCTGAGCAGAGAGCCCAATGTGGGGCTCCATCCCAGGACCCTGGGACCATGACCTGATCTGAAGGCAGAGGCTTTAACCCACTGAGCCACCCAGGTGCCCCACCTTTTTATTTTTTTAAGTGGTATTCTAGAGATCACATTATTCATCCTTAAATCATCACAATCTAGTTGGAATTAATATCACAACACTTCACTTCGTGTAAAATTAAGAACACTACAACAGCAGAATCCCATATACTTCCCCTCTCATCCTTTGTGCTATTGTTGTCATAAGTTTTATACATACATATGTTAAAAACCGATGATAGTTCAATGTTATTTTTGCTTTAAGCAGTCTGTTTTTAAAATTAAGAAATGAAAGTAGTCTTTGATAGTCTAATAGTGATTAATTCTTTCAGCTTTTATTTATCTGAAAATGTTTTTATTTTACCCTCATTTTTAAGGAAGATTTTCATTGGATATAGACTTGTGGGTTGATAGATTTTTTTCCTTTAGGAACTTTAGTATGCAATTTCATTGTCTTATAGTCTCCATTAGAAGTCAGCCATTTTTATATGTTTCTCTTTTTGTATGAAATATGTCTTTTGTCTTTGGAGACTTTCTCTTTATTTGGTGCTCATTAGTTTGACTATAATATTCCAAGGTGTGGTTTGCCTTGTATTTATCCTACTTGATATTTACTGAGCTTCTTATATTTGTGAACTGATACTTTTGACCAAATTTGGGAAATTTGGACCATTATATCCTCAAATATTTTTTTCTACCCCTTTCCTCCTTTCTCCCTCCCCGCTTCTCTCTCTCTGACTACAAAGATATGTAACTTCTTGATATTGTCTCACAAATTGAGCCTCACTGAGGTTCTGTCCAGCCTTATATCAGTCATTTTTTTTCATTGTTCAGTTTCTATTGAATTTGAATTATGCAGTTAATTATACAGTTAATTTTGTCTTCAAGTTAATAAATTTTTTTTAAAGATTTTTAAAATTTATTTGACAGAGAGAGATCACAAGTAGGCAGAGAGTCAGGCAGAGAGAAAGGGGGAAGTAGCCTCCTGCTGAGCAGAGAGCCTGATATGGGGCTCAATCCCAAGACCCTGAGATCATGACCTGAACTGAAGGCAGAGGCTCAACCCACCAAGCCACCCAGGTGCCCCAATAAATTTTTTTCTAAATCGGCAGTCGGTTGTTCAGCCCATCCATTGAACTTCTTCATTTCAGATATTGCACTTTCCAGTTCTAACATTTCCATTTGAATAACATGTGTTAATTTCAGCTGGTCTGGATTGACCAAATGCTGATCTGCAGAGATACCCTTGGTCAATGGTATAGAATTTATTATCTACAGATAAAAGATGTTCTTTAACCATCTAGAGGTAAAACAGTCACGAGAAACAAACATCTCTGTGTGAATGTCTGAGGGGGAAACTTGAAAATTTTGTTACTAAAAGCAAACTATTGTACTGGATATTGGTGTCTGATTCATTCTCCACTTTGATTCTTAACAAATGAGTTAACTTCCACATTAATGAAAGTCTATCATAGTTATTCCAGAATTAAAAGAAAGGTAGAGGAGATGGGAAGAAATAAAAAATAAGAGAGTCCAGAATTAGAATAGATTCTAAAAGAAAAGATGGAAAGATATTAAAGAAAAATTTAACCTCTTTCAAATTTTTATTAATTTGGTCTATCAGAGATCCATGCCAGAGAAGAAACTAGCCATTTTCAAATAATTGCTGTCAGGCACTGTGCTATATAGCTAACATATCTTATTTCCTTTTATTCATATAAAAACACTGAGAAATCTTTCTTATTATCTGTACTTTATAGGTGAAGAACAGAGGTTCAGTGAGGCGAATTAAGAATAGAAGTTGCTAAGCCTAATAATTAACTGAATCAGGTGGGCACACACACATTCCCTGGACCAGGTAAATTTTGAGTTTGATTTTTAACCTAGAAAAGAAAGTAAGAAAGATTGTGTGGAGTGCTCCAATGGCGGGGAGGTGTGCTGGGGATGGTGAAAGGTTGAACAAAAGAGAAGTTTATTGAATACAACACTGCAAGGGAGTGGCAGGCAGGACAGCGAAGGAGAGACTGTCTACCACAAGGCGGTGGGGAGAGGCTGCATTTACAGGGCAGAGTAAAGGAGTCTGAGGTATATGGAATTTTCCCCTTTTTTTGTGATCTTAAGAACTGTGCCTTGTTGCCATTGGTTGGTTAGGGTCTATGACTATTTTGAGGTGGGTCACTCACTGAGCCCTGTTTGTATTCCCCTCAGGGGTCACTGTGGGTCCTTTTGCCTTGTTTTGGTTTCCATTGCTTAAGCCTATTGCCTAGCAGCCTCCACAGATTGGAACTGGGTCATGTTTCTCCCATGAATTATCAGGAAATTGCCATCTTGTTTTCTGTCTAAACCACTGACCTTCACAGTGTCCGGCGGGAAATGCGCCTCTGTGGTTAGCTGGTCTTGACTTTTAATGGATGTTTGATAATGCCAAGGATGACGGTGACTAGTGGCTGGGAGGGCTGGAGGTCTCCACTTTAATGCAGGACTATAATTCAAAGCTTGCTTTGATTCTCTCTAGACAGAGAACCAACTTTGCTACATTAAATAAATTCCAGGGGGACATCAAAGTTCCAAAGTTTGTATCCCTTCCTCTTGTAAATCCTTCTCTGGATCGAAGTTAAACCTTCATCTCACCCCCACCTATTCCCATTTGCCTTTCTTCTTGACTCACTGATCCAACTCCAAAGAAAACAGTACCCAGACTCCATTCTCTACCATGAATTTGTTTGGTACCTTCCGTTTTCTTTCTGTGCCTCCCCTCATGGCCTTTGCACTCTATTCAAATAATTAGTGCTTCTCTGGGACTCACTTTGCTCCTCTGTAAAGTGGAAGACTTGATTTAATCATTATCTCTGCTTCTCTAGGTCCTAGGGATTCAAAGCATTAAGTCATATGATAGGAAGTGGACAGCATTGCCAACCAGAAACCTCCTTCAATAGAAACAGGTTTGCTTTCTGTCCACACCTTTTTTTTTTTTTTTTTAAATAGGATTTCATTTCAAGGGATCTGATACTAAAACAAATTTTAAACCATTGGATTAGGTTCTACCTTAGGCAGTCTAAGATAATACTCTAGGATTCTTCAATCTTAACAACTCTAACAGGGGGAAGAGCCATTTTACCCATTCATATTTTACATGTTTTCAGAGACTTAAAACCAAGTATATTTTTAAGAGACTAGATATAAAGCTTGGCTGAGTCCACAAGCTGGCAGCCCCCAGGGATAAATTCTTTTCTCGTGAAATCATCCAGTCACTCCTTAGGTATTAAAGACAAAACTCAGGTAGCTATTTTTCCCTGGCACTGCTAATTTGACGGTAGCTGGTAGCCAAAGAGTGTTGGTGATTTCCAGGCAGAGCCCAGGTGGGAGACTGTGACCTTAGCTCTCTCATCCTCCCTCCCTTCTGCTTGCCTGGCAGCTCCTCCCATTCTGGCTGGGTGGTGATAGAGCAGAAGTTTGTTTCTCTTCCGCCAGTCACTTCAAAGTTGCCATGGTTCCTGGAAATCTACCCCACCATCTAGAGGATCGCGGAGTGAGATGCAAAATTATCTCCCTTCGCAGCTTCTGGTGCCGTGGAGAGCAGTCCAGTTTTTCCCTGGGGACTGCAGAGCTCACATGAGTCCTATTTGGAGGATCTGCTGGCTCAAAACCTAGGGAGCATGCTGACTGGGTCCTGTATACACCATCTAGTGGATGGAAATCAGAGGTGGAGAGGAGAGAGTGTTTTATTACAAACTTGACTCTATTTTGAGTTCCTAAGAAGAAAGGATGTGTAAGGTTCAAACTGTTGTTATTAGAGTCACTAAAGCGAATAATCCTAATGCTTTCTGAAGTCTCTTCCTTAGGATGGAAAGGAGCCTGTACACCCTTACAACTGCCTGAGGTCCTCTGTCCACGTGCCTCCAGCCTCACCCCTCACATTCCAGCTCCTACTCTGCTTGCAGAGCGGATCCGAGGCAAATGTGAATCTACTCATGCCACTTTCGGCCTCAGTGCCTTCAGAGGATTTCCACTGACTTCTGAATAAAGTACAAGTTCTTTAAAGAACATGTGAAGACCAGTCTTACTTGGCTCCGTTTATCCTGTACCTTTGGTTCCTGCCATTCCATTACCACTCAGCAAAAGGTCAGGACCTGAAGGCTTATTAGCCTGGTTGCAGAGTGTCAGGAGAATATATATCTTTCAAGAGTAGTCATGTGTTCCTCAAATCTTCCCACAACAAAATCAATGAATGTCTTTATTAAAAATAATGCTCGTAGGGGCGCCTGGGTGGCTCAGTCTTTAAGTGTCTGCCTTAGGCTCAAGTCATGATCTCAGGGTCCTGGGATGAGTCCCGCATTGCGCTTCCTGTTCAGCAGGAAGCCTGCTTCTCCCTCTCCCACTGCTTGTGTTCCCACTCTTGCTGTGTCTCTCTCTGTCAAATAAATAAATAAAATATTTTTTTTTTTTAAAAAGCAAAAAAGCTTGCCTGGGTGGCTCAGTTGTTAAGCATGTGCCTTCAGCTCAGGTCATGATCCCAGCGTCGTGGGACTGAGCCCCACATCGGGTTCCCTGCTCTGTGGGAAGCCTGCTTCTCCCTCTCCTGCTTCCCCCGCTTGTGTTCCCTCTCTCACTGTTTCTCTCTCTCTGTCAAATAAATAAATAAAATCTTTTTAAAAAATTAAAAAAAAAAAAAAAGGGAAAAAAGAATGCTTGTAATAATAGAATGAATATTTACTGCCAGGCACTAGGCTGTATGTTCTTAGTTCACTCATTTAATCCTACATTATAATAACCCTAAAAGGTACGTTATTTCTGTCTTTCTTTCTCTCTTTATTTAAGTGCTACTTCTAACTTCATCTGATGGATGAGAAACAGCGCAGAGGTTAAATAATTATTCACTTTCACAGCAGCAAAATCGGGTTTCAAATCCTGGCAATCAGGCTCCACAAGCCATCCTCTTTACCATGCTTCCATATAGTCTCTCACTAAAAATGCAGATTCATTGGCCCATTCACAGCCCAAAGTTATACATTTTAAACAAGATCCTACGGTGATTCTTCTGTGCACTGGTTTAAAAACCGCAACTGTAAATTTTGTTCAAACAGAAAATAGTGGACGAGTGCCCTCTAGTGTATACACATGAGCATTACACATTTGTTGATGATAAATCATCTTTTCTCATTTTGTACAAAAGAGCCAAATTTCATGATGTACAAATTTTAAGGGCTATATTAGGATAAATCATTTCCGTGTCAATGTCTTAACTTATGAATACTACCTAAAATTGATTTTTGTCACAAAAGTATTCTATAAATATTGCCAGATAATTGTCTCCTCTCTCAACAGATCACAACAGCTCCTGAGAATTTAATTTAAATATTGGAAGCCTCCAATCCAACAAGTCTGTTTGTTGGGAATGAAGGCTCATACCCTTAGTGCACAGTATGTGCTAAATGAGAAACACCATACGCACTCTGTGCAAGGGGCAGATTTTCTCATCCTATTTGTGGTATCTTCATTGTATCATTAATTGTCCTCAGTAGGTCCTACTCAGTTTATTAGGTTGGAAGAGGATTAGACTTAGGCCCTTCCACTTTTCTCTTGTCCTCTTTAAAATAAATTGGAAGGGAGGAGAATCCTCTATTTAGTATGACTTGTAAAAATCCCATTTACTATGTTGGGCTATTGCTTATTCCCAAACAGGAAGCCATCCATGTATTTTCTAGGTCAGAGTTAAGTGTCTGTAACCAAAAGACCCTAAAATGTAATGGCTAAAAGAAGATCGACTTTTATTCTCTCTGAGATAACTGCCCAGAGATAGTGGTCCATATCGTGAACTCTGACACACGCTCAACGCACACATTCCATTTCTCCGTTCAAAATGTCGACTCCACTTCCTGCCCTTGCATCTGTATCCCAGCCAGCAGAGAAGAGGCCGGGGAAGAGCACACCCGTTCCTGTTAAGGTCAAACCCAGAAGTGGCAGACAACTGCTTTACTTACAACCCCACTGGCCAGAATTTGGTCACAAGCTTTAAGGGAGGATGGGAATGTGGTACTCAGGCAGCTGCCCAACCCACGAAACCTGGAGGACCATCATTAAAAGAAGAAAGGGAACATGAATTCTTAGCAGTTGTCTCTACCACAAACCACTGCCTCTATTTGGACATTTCTTATGGGAATCTCTAAGCAGCCAGTTATTTACAGAAAATAGTTAAGAAAATAAGTCTCAAGTATTTCAAGAATGCCAGTTAATAAAATGAGAGAATTTTTACAGAGATGCTGCGAGCTGAGAACCTTGTTTGCTTAGCCCTTGGGTCCTTCATGGTAGAGACTTCTAAATTATAGATCTAGACACCTGGTTTCAAAGTGAATACAGGCAGTCCTCGCACTGCAGGGTTTCAGTGTGCACAAATTACAGTTCGCTACCATGGCTTAGTCAAACATTACCAGTTCCCCCAACAACACTGTTCAAATTTCAGTTACCATATTATATAACTGTGGATAATTGCACAAATTACAAACTTTGCGCTAGCTCTTCAGTCCACAAATAACAACACAAGTAACAGGTGTGTGTAGGGTTCACTGACCAATCATATTATTTCTTTCAAAGTCCATCGGTCGTTGGTCATTGCACTCGTGGTATTCAGTTTATGCCCAGAAGCAAAGAGTGGAGCTATGTTGCTTCCTTGTCTCTCAGTGATCAGTCCACATGATGTTTCACAAAAATGGATAAAGGAAAGAGATAATTGGCCAACAAAGATGGAAGTGTAGTAAAGAAACAAAACAAAACAAAAAGTAAAGATGAAAGTGTAGTAAAGAAAAAAAAGTGAAGAAACTTTCAGTAACACTAGAAGTGAAGTCCTATTGAATGTACTTGGAATTATAGAAGAAAGAGTGGAGCATGGGAATTTTGCCACATTTTAAGACATATTCAGCCACAGAAACTCTTAGGGTTCTGCAGAGAAACAGAGGTGTGTGTGTGTGTGTGTGTGTAGAGAGAGAGAGAGATTTATTTTAAGGAACTGGCTCATGGAAGCTAGCAAGTCCAAAATCTGCAGAGTGAGCCCACAGGCTGAAGACCCAGGGAAAAGCTGATGCTGTAGTTCAAGGTTTGACCCAATATGTGGGCACCACGGCCCAACTGAATTGAGACAGAAAATTAAGAATCATGGGAACTTGGTGAAGGCAAACTTATTAATATAAACGAATAAAGTAGTTATGACAAGCCAGAATTGATGCTAATAAAACAGCAACAACTTCACATTAAAGGAACTCTTGGGGGAAAAAAAAAGGGAACTCTTGGCAGGACTGGGAGCCTGGCTGGCTCAGTCCCAGGAGCGTGTGGCTCTTGATCCTGAAATCAGGAGTTCAAGCCTCATGCTGGGTGTAGAAATCACTTAAATAAAGAAACAATTAAAGCCACTCTTGGGATATTCCATGACATTGAAAGTACAAAGAACAAAATGTTGGAAGATAATGTGAACTTAGAGCATGACAGTTCACCCAGGTATAGAAAAGATGCTCCTGCTATGTCTGAAGTTACAGAGTAAGAAGGGAAGGCCAGCACTTTTCAAACTATTCTTGATAAGCACAGAAAAAATAAGACACTCTAATTCTCAATGTTTCTAAGTCTTTAAATTGCAGTGCACTAAATAAATATTCATTTTTATATTTTTCATTTATAATCTACAATAACTGAGGTTTTTTTTTTTTTTTTTGTTTTGAGATTTTATCCATTTATTTGACAGACGGAGAGCATGAGCACAAGCCGGGGGGACGTGGCAGACAGCGGAAGAGGCGGAGGGTGAAGCAGGCTCCCCACAAAACAGGGAGCCTGAGGCAGGGCTCAATCTCAGGACCCTGAGATCATGACCGGAGCCTAAGACAGATGCTCAACCAACTGAGCTACCCAGGTGCCCTGCATAGTAATTGAGTTTTTAATGTTTTGACAAAAAGTTTTAAAGACTACAGAACGATCATTATTTTTTTTTCCACATTGATTATTAAGATTGATTTGTTTGGCTTCTGCTTGCATGGTGATTTTTTTTTTTTTTTTGAAGTGGGAGGAGGGGCAGTAAGATACAGATGTTTTAGAAAATACTGGTTTCATCGTTTTAGTTGAAAATACTTCTGGGTCAGATGAAGCACCCCAGAGTAACATAAGAAGGCATAAGAAGCAAGAGCCACGCTTCAGTTTCCTGATCCGTCACATAGGGGCAGTAACAGTGTTTCTATCTACCTTATGGGGTGCTTTTGAACATCGCACATGAAAGTGCTAAATAAATGTCTACAGAGAAAAATGAATGATCCAGCACTTAGTCTGACCAAGAGTAGTTACCCTACAAAGTTCTCATAACCCTTCAATTATAGTTGAGGCCAGAACATTAAGGCTGCCTGGGTGCAAGTTAGGGTGGGAGTGGCGGTGGGGGGGGGCAGACATTTGAACCAAGAAGCCAGGTCCCTTGAAGGTACAAATGTTAGGACCAAGAGGGTTTAATCCTTTGCCCCAGTCCTCATTCCCATTCCCCCGTGCTATCTCAATGGAGGCAGAATGGTTCAATCTAGGAAAAGGAGCAGAGAAAGCAAACCTGGATTCTGGCCCTGGGGTCTCCTAGTGGTCCAAATTCTTGCATTTTTAGTTTCACTCTGTTGCCTCACTCCTTTCAGCAAAAAACAAACATAAAGCCTGCTCTAATTTTCCACCTCAAACAAAAGATCAGTCTAATAACTGTCCACCCTGAATTACTATTGTTCTATGCATTCTTTCAATTTAGCAGCCATCTCTTTGGGTTTCTGAAGCTCTGTCTCCGAGGCAGTTGATGACTTTGTAACATCCAGTATCTGGCACTCACCACTTGTGTTCTCTGAGCAGAGAGGGCAGCTTTCTGCTCTCTGCCTACACTCTCCTCCTTGAAGACTTCTCCCTTCCATGATGCTGAGAGACATGGCACCAAAGGCCCTACGACTTCTCGTTTCCCTCATCCCTAAATGTGACTCTTTCCATGTGTTCTGACTTGGAGCACTTTATCCTTTTATTTTGAAAGTTCTCCCATGAATTTTTCATCATTCCAGAGCTGTGGGTATCTCACAAATCTTTACCTTTCCAGTTCCTCCCTTCTCTGGACCTGCATTTCCATTTGTAATCTACCAACATCTCAGCATGTCTTGCAGTGAAAGACTACTTCCCCCTTTTCTCCCTCTGCTTTCTTCTTCTTCTTTTTCTCCTCCTCCTCCTTCTCCTTCTTCTTTAGATTGATTTTTATTTTTATTATTTTATTTTTAGATTTTATTTATTTATTAGAGACAGAGAAAGAGAGAACGAACTAGAAGGGGGTGCTGCAAGCAGAGGGAGCAGTAGGCAGAGGGAAAAGTAGGCTCCCCACTGAGCAAGGAGCCAGATGCTGGACTTGATCCCAGGACCCTGGGATCATGATCTGAGCTGAAGGCAGACACTTAACTGACTGAGCCACTCAGGCACCCCTTTCCCTCTGCTTTCATTTGACCTCATCATTTCTAGAAGCAGGTCCTTGTCCTAGATCAACAGTTAGACATAGAAGAAAATGTTGCTGTAAATAGGTACAGAGAAATTAGGGAATTGATTCTGGACTCATAAATTTAAAAAGATGTTGGCATGGGATTAAGCTGAAAAGTCTTAGATGTGTATTTTCCAAGAGAGCATTCTAGTTCACGGGATGAGATGAACTCGCCATGTCATGAGTGAAAGTAACTTTGCATCTCTTGAGCAAATACCACCATTTGCAAGGGCCATGAAATCACCACGGATGCAGATGCATGTGAGCAATGTTGAATGTCTTATAGTTGTTGGATGTCTCATTGCCTCATGCCCATTGTTCCTTGATTGCCAAAATATAAAGGATACCTGCATAGACTTTTTCCCAACATCTTCCCAGACAACTCTTCCTCTCAGTTAGCTTATGACATTCTTAAACCTCAGAATGGTTGTTGAGAGCACTATATAGTGAAGGGGTGGGGTAATCAGGAAGCTCTTGTATGTAGCAAATGGAACAGCTGGAGACTTTGGCTGAACTGGTAGAAATAACATTTTTTAAAGGATTTATTTATTTATTTGAGGGGGGCACAGAGGAGGAGAGAGAGAGAGAGAGAGACACTCCCCAAGCAGACTCCACCCTGAGCATGTTGCCTGATGTGGGGCTGAATCCCAGGACCCTGAAACCATGACCTGAGCCAAAATCAAGGGTTGATGGCCAAACCAACTAATCCACCCAGGTACCCTGGTAGAAATAACTTTTAATAATTGTCTAGATTAAAACTATTACCTCCTATACACCTAAACTTGTTAGTTCTTTCTGAATTCTATATTTTTGTTTATCTTAGATTCACAAGCTCAATACCCCAGAAATATCTTCAAAAATTTCTCTCCATAGTGGGCATCAATGGTACTGTCTACTTATCATATTTCCCTTTTTTTTCTAGAAATGATATCCTACACTTATCATTCCCCCCAGTTATAGTGGAAGGTCATCATGTTCTAATGTGATTCCATCCTGACAAACAGCATCTTATTTTATTTTTTTCTCATATAACAAGAACTCCAGCCCAGGGCTATGACATCAGCTCAAGGATATATCAGGACCCAGACTCCATCTATCCTACTGCTCTGTAAACTTTTTTATGTCACTTTTATAATCTCCACCACAAATGGTAGACATATGCATATTAGTGTAGAGAAAAAAATATGGAGGGACTAAATGCAAAAGGTGAAGGATTAAGCGACATGCACCATGACCCTTCCCTTTCATAAAACTTTTCTGGAATATTTGGGTGGTATTCATACCTCTCTGAGAAAGTAATTTTAAAATTACTTCAGTTAAAAAAAAGCAAGGTAACAACACCACATTGCATTGGATATTTAACCTACATTTAACTTTAAGAACCAATTGTTTTAATAAAGTATGTAAATACTTGTTTCTGAAGACCTAAACACTTAAAAAATAAATTGTAAAAAAATAGAATAAAAATATCAAAAAGTCCATTTCTTTGCTAATTTCACTACGACTACCCACCAACATCCCTGTTAGAGTTTTTAATAGATTGGCAAAAGGGCACCACGGTAAATATATATGTTTGGCAATACTTTGTTAATAATTAGCCTGAGTCAAATTATCTATCTGGGAGTAGCAAAACTGAATCACTTTGATCATGCATTTCCTAAGTTCGGATCTCAAAATTGGGGAATTGGTGAAAATGGTATAGTTTAGTAAAGCTAGTAGGACTCATGAGTGTGTGTGTGTGTGTGTGTGTGTGTGTGTGTGTTGTTAAAAGGCAGTAAAGCTGTCAGGGGGATGAAATCAGAGTCCCTTCTGACTCTCTCTAGAAAAGGGCAGGCCTAAAAATCAGTTGTGGTTTGGGGAATAAGAGAGAGGAAAAATTCATAAGGATTCTGAGAAACATGTGGAGTTCCAAAAATTCATGAGTTTGTGTAAGGTTATTCAGAATCTTTTTGTTTGGTAGGGTCATTTAGAACATAAGGCAGTATAGGCAACTAAGCTCAAAAAAGGATGAGAGCCCTTACCATATCCCTTACGCTTTATAAGGTATTGTGAACTTATTATTGCTCCCACTACCTTTCTGAAGCTTGAAATTGTTTGAATAGGGGATTTTTTTTTTTTTTTCCAATTCCACACTGAAAAACAGGGATCAAATCCTTTGGAGACAATTTGTATCCACAAGAAGATGATTTAATCGCACACTAACCAGTCTATGTGAAAATGGATAAAGGAAACCCAGTTCAAAACAGGGCCAGGAGCAATGAAGGGATGGTGCTCACTCAATATTCACCACAGCTTCCTTTATGTAAGCCTGCAGGGAGAAGGAAGATTTGCTCCTCACCCGGCAACAACCCAGCCAATTAGAAGGCACCACAACTTGGAACTCTCCTTCTCCTCCTATGAACTTTCTTCCAAAACAACCCTTCCCAACTCCCTCCTTTCCTCTATAAAAGCAAGTCCCTCTCCTTTGTTCCTTGTTCCTCCTGTTCTTTGTTCTTGCCTCTGGTGTGCTGGAGTCTGCATGTCCGGAGTTGTAACTCCTCTGCTAGTCCCAGATAAACTCATCTTTGTTGATTAAATAACTGACTATTTTATTTATTTTTCTGACTACTTTATTTTTATTTTTTTTTTAAAGATTTTATTATTTATCTGACAGAGAGAGATCACAAGTAGGCAGAGAGGCAGGCAGAGAGAGAAAGAGGAGGAAGCAGGCTCCCTGCTGAGCAGAGAGCTGGATGCGGGACTCGATCTCAGGATCCTGAGATCATGACCTGAGCCGAAGGCAGCGGCTTAACCCACTGAGCCACCCAGGCGCCCTGACTACTTTATTTTTAAGGTTGATAGTTGTAAAGGCCTTTCTTAAGCATAGTGTAATTAGGTCAGCGTAGGGAGGGCTCTGGATATCAGATTCGAAAGGAGGGCAGCCCTCTTCACAGAGAGGTTAAGGACGGGGAGGTATGGAAACCTGCAAACTAGTACACAATTGGCTCAAGACCAGACTATCTGACTGGGCGTATGTTCAAAATGGCCTGTGCCTGCTTATCTTTTCCTAGCTTTGTGAGTAGTCTCAGAATCAGAGCGATAATGAAAGGGGGTTCTTATAGAAAGACGGGTTAGAGAGGTTCTTTCCATTAATGAGGTTCAATTACTAACCCCAGGCCCAGCCAAACCCTATCACAGGCATCTAAGAGAAGCAAACAACCCTTTCTGAAGTGGTGTTTCTTATCTTCCCTTTCCTCTCGCAACTCAGTCTGGCAGCAAGTTACACTATAGCTAAAAGCCATTGGTTTTCTCCCCCCAAAGTAGTTTACTCACTTCTCAATTCAAGCCTTTACCTTTCATTGAATCCACTAGCGAGTCAAGTGTGCCTACCCAGCTAACACTGTGTCCCATTGTGAGAGTTGCCAGATGCAGTTCTGGTTGGCTTGATCAGCTGGTCTAACCCAAAAGCTGTGGAAGTCCCATCGCTGCATCTAGCCACTAAGGAAATATCTGTAGAGACCACCACCAGAGGCTTAAATAATCTACCATTAGAAATTAAAATAATTTCCATGATAGCCATTCTAAAACTTTAATGTCCAGACAACATAGAACTGTGGTGTGGTTATAGGAATAACAACAACAAAAAAGATCTGTCAAATCTATGTTAGCTTCTTTCCTCCTTTTTGAAAAGAGAGTATGTGTGTGTGTGGAGGGGGGTGGTAAGGGGGAAGCAGTGTGAATGTTTGCCAGGCCAAATCTACAGGAGTTGTTGAAAGCCCTACAGGTGAACTATACCTGGCAGCCCCCCACAATTGTAAAACTTTAAGTATTTTTATTTTTTAATTAAAAAAAAATATCTGATTTATTTATTTGTCAGAGAAAGGGGACGCTCACACAAGGAGGGGGAGCAGTAGGCAGAGGGGGAACTCTATGGGAAGACCCTGGGATGATGACCTGAGCTGGAGGCAAATACTTAACTGACTGAGCCACCCAGGCATCCCAGATTTTAAGTATTTTTAAATCTCATATTCCTTGGTCCCCCAACACACCAGGTCATATTAGTTTTAGGCTGGTTTAGTAAAACAATCACTTTGCTTTTCCTATTTCTAAAATAATCAAGTGGGCAGTGTAGGAGCAAGACCTGGGAAGATTTTAATGATGAACTGTGATATGAATTGATCCCAGGAAGTCTTTTAGTGGGACTTGCCTTAAGTGCGCTGTACTACCTCGCCCTTGCCTACTCTGCTCAGAAACTGCTGGTAAGGAGCCTCCCACGCTCCGCCCCCAGCCAATCCTGGAAGCTCTCCAGGGTCTCCTGGACTAGAACCAGGCTCCAGGGGGCTTTCTGTAGATTCTGAACCATGATTTGCAACCGTGTTTGAAAATGTAATATGGGTCGGGGGTCTCCAGCCATTTTCCTGCCCCGTTAGTCCTCAGCGTTCAGCCCTACTTTGTCTTAACCCTGTGGTTGATTGGACAGCCCACCCGAAGTTGTACGTGACTAGAAAGCCTCTCTTATCTCTGCCTTCTCTTCCACCTGCCCTTTCGCTTCCCCCGCACCCAGTTCCTCAGTTTTGGGACGCGCCCTTCTGGGGAGGAGGGATTCTTTATCTCCCTGGCGCGCCCCTGCAGGCGGCGATAGGAACCGGACTACAGCTCCCGGCATCCCCCGCCTCCCGCCTCCCGCAGGCCGCCCGGGAGCCGACCCGGTAGTAGCTCTTCTTCACCAAAGACTCTCCCTCCCGGAGCGGTTCGCCGTCTTGGGACCCCCCAGGGAGCTCAGGGGCCGGTCTCGGGGACGTAAGCATCGCCAGGGGTGACAGCGCGGGAGCATGGCGTTGCACTTGGGCAGGCTGAGCGCGGGCTCCTGCTGGCGAGCGTCGCGGGCCGGTCGCAGAGGACTGTGCGCTTGGCCCGGGCGCTGTGCGGCCGCACGCATCTGCCGGCCCCCGGGTGCGCCTGGCACCGAGCAGTGCCGGGGTTTGGGGCACAAGTCGACGGCGGGAGGAGGCCCCCGGCTGGGGACTGGGCTGACCACGGCGCTGGCGGGGCTGGCCGGGCTGGCCGGGCTGGCCGCCGCCGCCTTCGGGCTCGTAGAACGGGTGGAGATGGTGCCCAAGAGCACGGGGGCGCGGAGCCCTTCGTCCGGGAGGCGGGAGGAGGACGACGATGAGCTGACCCGCCGCTGCAGCTGCTTCATGGCCCCACCGGTGACCGATCTGCGCGAGCTGCGGGGGAGGCCGAGCGACATGAAGACCAAGATGGAGTTGCTGATCCTGGAGACCCAGGCCCAGGTGTGCCAGGCGCTGGCACAGGTAGACGGGGGCGCGCGCTTCTCCGTGGACCGGTGGGAGAGGAAGGAAGGTGAGGAGGTCCCTAGGGGGAGGTGGAGATGGGAATTAGAGGTCGACTTTAGGTTGCTGGGTAGAAAATGAGAATAGAGTAGGAAAGAGGCACCTACAAGAGCGGCTGCTAGGTTAGAAGGGACACCTTTAGAAAGATGGATACTAAAAGGGTCATCAGACGTCTGGATGCAGATCTTTGATCACTCTAAAACTGTACACTTCAAAATCTATGAGATTTTTATAATGGCATTTTTCTAGAAGTCCTGCGGTTATATTTAGCCAGCAAGCTTGGATGTCCAGAGTTGTAGCTGAGCATCAATCTTACCCACATTTTATCTGTTTCTTTGGGTGCATTTATCCTTTCTCTTCCTGTAGAGATGGAAAGATGAACTTGCCTCCTATTTGCTAAATATCTGGTGAGATTCCTCCAGCAGGTATAATTGTGTTAGTGTGTCTTTTTGTCAAGTTGCACAAGAAATACTGGGCAAAGAAAGGAAAAATCTTTCTTTTCAGTGGCAAATCCTTCATTATTAAAACCCATTTCTTGGGTCACCTGGGTGGCTCAATTGGTTAAGCAACTGCCTTCAGGTCGGGTCATGGTCCCGGAGTCCAGGGATCGAGTACCGCGTTGCGCTCACGGTTCCACGGGGAGTCTGCTTCTCCCTTTGACCTTCTTTCTTAGAAAAAACAAACAAACAAAAAAAATTTCTTCAGATCGGTGATTGTCAGAAGGAGCGGGTGAGAGGAATGGGCAAAATGAGTGAAGGGGATCAAGAGGTACAAACTCCCAGTTACAAAATAAAGATGTCATGAGAATGTAATGTACAGTATGATGAGTATAGTAAAAAATGTTGTATTGCATGCTTTAAGGTTGCTAAGAGAATAGATCTTGAAAATTCTCATTGTAAAAAGAATTTTGTAACTGTGATGGTGGTAACTAGACTTATTTTGCAATGTATACAAATAATGAATCATTGCATTGTACACCTGAAACTAATATAATATGTCACTAATACTTCAATAATGAAAAACCCTGTTTTTATAGAATCATGTATTCATGACCATCTTCTTTTTTTTTTTTTTTTAAGATTTTATTTATTTATTTGACAGAGAGAGATCACAAGTAGGAAGAGAGGCAGGCAGAGAGAGAGAGAGAGGAGAAAGCAGGCTCCCTGATGAGCAGAGAGCCCGACTCAGGACTCTATTCCAGGACCCTGGGATCATGACCTGAGCCGAAAGCAGAGGCTTAACCCACTGAGCCACCCAGGTGCCCCTGTTCATGACCATCTTATTGACTATGGAGTGAAACTCCACATCTTGGTCATAAACTTGAAGAATTCCTGACTTCTTAGCTAGGCCTACTGTAGCAGCTCTCATCAGCAGATTTTGAGCTTTGATACCACCACATCTATACAAAATGAAGTTAAATATGGTCTTTGAAGTGTTTTCCATCTTGTCATGTTTTCAAGTGAAGACCATTGAGCCGGACCACAACCTCAAGTACTAGAATAGCTAGTGTGACCTTCAGAAGTTACTTAATATTTTGTGTGCCTCTGTTTCCTCATCTGTGAAATGAGATTAGAAATAATACATGAAGGTGAAGAATGGAGTGCTTAAAATATTGTCTGATACATAGACAAATTGTGGCAAGAAAGCCTTGCCAGCTGTGTAATCGTGGATAAGTTGTCTTATCTTTCTGGGCCTCCTTTTCATTTGAAATGTGCGGGGAGGTGGGTGGGGGGTGAGGGCAGGGTTTGCACTGGATCATCTTACTTCCCATCCAGCTCTAAAAATTCCTAGGATAAAACAAGACAAATAGGTACTTCTGAGAAACAGTTGCTTTGGTGGTAACTCTAGTGTCTTAAATACAAACTATGAATAATAAGGCTCAGATACGTAAATATTAATATGTGTCTTACTTAGTTTAAGCTTCCAAATCCCTGAAGAGTTTGACTATCTACTTTTTTTTTTAATTGCCTGTGAACAAAATTAAATGGTAAACAACACACAGAAAAAACAATTGAAATGATATGGAGCTCTTAAACTCATAATAATAGAATATTCCTCAGACATACCCGTACCCGTTTTTAACCTCAGCCTTCTCTCATATGTCATAATGAGTGGATGCCATTCTGAACAGTAGTTGAAGGGAAAATATTCGTGTGATTTATTTTAGATGTGGAAGAAATCCTCAGTTTAGTGATGTGGGGGAAATACAGTATTTGCCTACTATCAGTAGCAATGTCATCAAGCTAAGCTGATTATCTAATGTTACTGTACTTAAAAATTACAAATATACTGATAATGTAGAAGATTTGGAAAATAAAAATAGGGAGAAAATTACTCCTAACCCCACACCTTCACATGAGGGTTCTTTTGGATATTGCATCGACCCTTATACTCTCTCATTTTCTGTTTCTGTAAACAGGTGGTGGTGGCATCAGCTGTGTACTTCAAGATGGGCATGTTTTTGAAAAGGCTGGGGTGAGCATTTCTGTTGTTCATGGGAATCTTTCTGAGGAAGCAGCAAAACAAATGAGAAGCCGAGGAAAAATTCTGAAGACTAAAGATGGTAAATCTGACAGTATCCACAGCCTGTCACAGCCCTTGCAAATCTTGCCCCCACAAGTTTTATTTGTAAAATAAATAGTGCTGCTGTAAAAATCCATTTGGGTGCATATGCCAGAGAAGCATGTTCACATTCCCTTTTTAAAAAAAAATTTAAGAGACAAAAAGCGGCTTTTGACAATCGATCCTGAAACTATCTTGAAGTTAATCAAGCCGGCTGATTGACACTCACTCTGTGTTTTACTTTCCAGGTAAATTGCCATTTTCTGCTATGGGTGTGAGCTCTGTGATCCACCCCAAGAATCCTCATGCTCCTACTATCCATTTCAACTACAGATACTTTGAAATAGAAGAAGCTGATGGTAAGCATCCCTGGAGCTGTGCAAAATACTGTTGTGCAGAATATGTATCTTAAAACAAGCTAGAGCGTATCATCTAAATGAGAAAGATTTTATAAATCTTAACTAGGTTTTTCAGGAGGAAGAGGAAGCCTGATTCCTTGGCAGGAGCAATGGATTATGCTCTAGAGGTGAAAGGAGAAAACAGTATTGACTGGGCTCTGATGTCCCCGTATTTCCTCCACACAGAGCGAATGATTTAGTGAATCACAGACTCAGAGTGCACTCAGGGTTCTTTGCACAGGAAAGGGAATCCTTAGGAAATCCACAGGAAAACCTATGTACAGGGTTACATTGAAATGGAGAACTTGCTCTTGGAAAACATCTTCCAAAGTAATTGCTTCATTGGTCACCGGCACATTGTCAGTGGGCTTAAGATAGAGTGGAATTAATTGTGCCTCTTTATGGACGTGTAGTTCCAGCCCCTGTCTGCAGTTAGCTGGGCCAGGTGTTCCCACCCGGCAGAGCATCTGTGCAGGACCTCTCTGGGGCCATGGGAATCTCTGCAGGTGATGGCGTTTGAAGTCCATGTATTTAACTTGCGTCTTGAAGACATTTGGTGTGGTTCAGACTTTTAAAATTACAAGTTGGGGGGCGCCTGGGTGGCTCAGTGAGTTAAAGCCTCTGCCTTCGGCTCAGGTCATGATCCCAGGGTCCTGGGATTGAGCCCCGCATCGGGCTTTCTGCTCAGCAGGGAGCCTGCTTTCTCCTCTCTCTCTCTCTCTGCCTGCCTCTCTGCCTACTTGTCATCTCTGTCTGTCAAAAAAAAAAAAAAAATCTTAAAATTACAAGTTGGTAACTGGTACTGACAACTTACAGACCCAACTAAGCACGTGAAATAGTCTCAGGTGGTAGGGTGTGGTCCTCTGCAAGTGCTTTTACCCTTTCTGGGCTAAGGAGAGGGGGACAGTGGTTTTTATTACAGGTTACATCAGAATCTCCTGGGCAGTTTTATAAACTGTCAATGCTTGGGCCAGAGATTTGCTTGTCTTGCCTTTGTTTTTTAAATTGTGCCCTAGCAGAGGCATCTTACACGCCTCACGAAATTTGATACATAGCTGGAGTCCACTTCCGTGATGTTCCATCATTTACTGCCATGCATGTCCTTTTCCTCCTGGTTCTACTCTCTCACTTTTTAATTTCCTACTTCTTTTTCTTTCTGCTTTTACCTTTTCTTTCCTGCCTAGGCTTTACTGGCTATCTAGAGCTAAATTTAGTTAAATTTTTTTTTTTTTTTTAAAGATTTTATTTATTTATTTGACAGAGAGAGATCACAAATAGGCAGAGAGGCAGGCAGAGAGAGAGGAGGAAGCAGGCTCCCTGCTGAGCAGAGAGCCCGATGCGGGACTCAATCCCAGGACCCTGAGATCATGACCTGAGCCGAAGGCAGCGGCTTAACCCACTGAGCCACCCAGGCGCCCTAGTTAAATATTTTTTGATTGTCACCCATTTCATGTTAACAAACTAAGCTGATCAATTTGGTTTGCAAATACAGTGAGAAGTGTGCTGTATCTCAGAGTTCAAAGCCTGCATGAGAATCTCATGTCTTGATTTTGTAGGTAACAAGCAGTGGTGGTTTGGTGGTGGATGTGACCTTACTCCAACATACTTGAACCAAGAGGATGCTATCCATTTTCACAGAACTCTAAAGGAGGCTTGTGACAAGCATGGTCCCGATCTCTACCCTAAATTTAAGAAATGGTGGGTAAAAATATTGTTATGACGTCTCAAATATATTTCATTGCTTCCTTCTGTAGATCCCGAAGGCAACTACTATGTCACTAAATACCTTTTCAGCTTTGAAGGTTCATCTTTTTTTTTTAAGATTTTATTTATTTATTTGACAGCTCACAAGTAGGCAGAGAGGCAGGCAGAGAAAGAGGGGGGGAAGCAGGCTCCCCACTGAGCAGAAAGACCAATGCAGGGCTCGATCCCAGGACCCTGAGATCAGGACCTGAGCTGAAGGCAGAGGCCTAAACCCACTGAGGCACACAGGTGCCCCAGAAGGTTCATCTGGGTTTTTTTGCCCACTGGAAATAGGTTACCAGTTTGAAATGGTTTTATGAAAATTATGTAGTTAGAAATACTTGGATATCTATAATAAAAATTGGGTAGCAGCATTTTTTTTGACCCCAAATGATTTAGGATATAAATTTCAACATGATCTATACCTCAGAATTAGAAACTTTTTAATCCCCTTGTGGGATATTAACTTCTCATCCCAGATGAGAACTGTTGTTGCCATGGGAATATTAGGACATGGGAAGGGTTGGAGAACTATTAGGGAAATATGCAAATATACCAGATGCTTTGGACAAGGAGAAGAGTGGGATTGGAAACTCTGTTAAAGAATGATAAAGGAGAGGGAAACAAATGAGTTGTGAGGAGATCCAGGATATTTAGTAGATGTGAAATGGAGTCTAGGCATAGTTGTTTGGAATAAGAGTAAAGTACCCAGCTCTGCTTAGAGCTAATTGGCATTCTTAAAAAAGGAGGGACAGTAGAGGTTTTGGTGTTTTTTTTTTTTTTTTTTTAATTTTATTTATTTGACAGAGAGAGATCACAAGTAGTTAGAGAGGCAGGCAGAGAGAGAGAGAGGAGGAAGCAGGCTCCCTGCTGAATAGAGAGCCCGATGCGGGGCTTGATCCCAGGACCCTGGGATCATGACCTGAGCCGAAGGCAGAGGCTTTAACCCACTGAGCCACCCAGGCGCCCCGGTTTTGGTGTTTTTTTTATGGGGGGAGGGTGGTTTTGCTTTGCTTTTAGAGCTAATAACTGTGGAGTCTTGATAATTTATGTAAGATTTGGAATTCAGCTTTAAGATCCTCAGGAAAGACCCATTCTCCTGATTGATATTACCACTGAAAACTATATAGACATGAAAGCTTGGATGTGTGAGGAAGGTTTTTTTTTTTTCTCTCACGAATCAGGATTCTTCCAGGAAGAGGACTGGTATGGGTAACGTTGTCTTTTTTTGTTTGTTTTCTCTTACTGCTATTATTGAGATGACTCCATCTGAGGGACATTAGTTACTGTGATCTCTAGGAACCAGACTAATTAAAGAGAAGTTTCCAGTATAAGTATTTAGCACATTTCTTAATTTTTTAGTTTCATGGAGCTTTTGAAACTGTGATTTGGTTAAAGCTAACTTCACAACCTTGCTCAGGATGTCCTTCAACTGTGTTAATAAAATACGCATGTGAAGGAAAATAAGTCACAGTCAAGGTGAATTAGGCCAGTGCATCAGCTCTAGGGATTTGCAGCTGCTGCCTTTTTTTTTTTTTTTTTTTTTTTAATTTTAAGCTATTAAGGCTGTATTTTTTATTAAGGCAATTTTGAATAGAACCTTTTTTTTTTTTTAAAGATTTTATTTATTTATTTGACAGAGAGAGATCACAAGTAGATGGAGAAGCAGGCAGAGAGAGAGAGGAGAAAGTAGGCTCCCTGCTGAGCAGAGAGCCCGATGCGGGACTTGATCCCAGGACCCTGAGATCATGACCTGAGCCGAAGGCAGCGGCTTAACCCACTGAGCCACCCAGGCGCCCTGAATAGAACCTTTTGAATAACTTTTATTTTTGCTTGTGCAGATTTTTCTCTTTACATACCCTATTCTTCTAGAGATCCTCTAACAAGCTATTTCTACAATGTAAACTATTCTTACAAATCTAGCATTTCAGAAGCCTGCTCTTGTAGGCACGGAGAGGAGGAAGACTCAGGACCAGATGGCTAGTTTGATGTGGTGGTTCACAGGGAACCTTTCATATGTCTGTAGGTGTTCTCTGAACATCTCCTTCCACCAGCCCTTCCCTTACTTCTAGGGCCTTCCCATGTTATTGCTGAAAGGGACCTTAGAGATTATTTACAATACCGTTTCTTGGTGAATAAAGAACTGCTGAAGAGCTGAACCACAGACCTGGTTGGTGTTCTTGGTAGAGGATCCCCGTCTTGCCTCTTGCAAAAGCACCAGTGTTGCCAAGGGCAGCCATATCCCTTGTTTGAAGAAATACACTGTTAATACTGGGCTCTTTGTTTCTTTTTCACTAAAGTTTTTAGAGTTCCATATCCTTTTGATAGACAGGTGTTAAATTCCTTACTTGCTTTGCAGATAAAATCAAGCATTTTCTACATGGATGCTGATTGCAGGAAATCTGTCTAAAGCCGTGGTTTTATTTTCATAGTTGGACAGAAAGTAAGGGCACTGTGTTGGCCTTAGTCAAGGGTAGCACTCTAAGCTGAAATGCTCACATTGATTCTGTCTTTTTTTTTTTTCCCCTTTGATCCTTGGTATGGCCTTGCTGTGTTTTCCAGGTGTGATGATTACTTCTTTATCGTCCATCGTGGGGAGAGAAGGGGCATTGGGGGCATCTTTTTTGATGACCTTGACTCTCCATCCAAGGAGGAAGTGTTTCGTTTTGTACAGAGCTGCGCCCAGGCGGTTGTTCCTTCTTACATTCCTCTTGTGAAAAAGCACCATGATGACTCATTCACGCCCCAGGAGAAGCTGTGGCAGCAGCTCCGGAGAGGACGGTGAGTGAGCAGCAGGAGACTAGATCATCTCATTGCATAACTGGCGGGGGAAGTGGAGCAGTTGGAGTAATCGTGGGTGGTGTGTTGTCTTGGGCAGATACTTTCTTAGAGTTGTGTTAATACTATCCTGAGCTGCTTTGTATAACTAGATGAATATTAAATGAATGTTAAAAATTGTGCAAAATAGTATTGTAAAAAGAGCAAAGTTGGGGCGCCTAGGTGGGTAAGCATGTGTCTTAGGCTCGGTCATGATCTCCAGATCCTGGCATCAAGCCCTGCATTGGGCTCCCGGCTCACTGGGGAGTCTGCTTCTCCCACTCCCTCTGCTTCTTCCCCGATCCCCCCACCCCCATGCTCTCTCTCTCAAATAAATGAAAAGCTTTAAAAAAAGCAAAATTTATTTCATCTGTCTGTACATTAGAGACTCATAGCAGCCATGTCGTGGTACTTGCTGATTTAATTGGGCTGATTTCTTTTAGTCTTCTAGCAGTGCCTTCCAGCCTTATGCCAGGATAGGGGCATAATTTAATGTTTTTGCTGCTTTATAAATTTGGAATCCCACACTTTCCCATCCATCTTTAAGTTTTCATGGACATCATTATAATGGACATGATCACTTCAGAAATTATTTATACTTAATGACAATATTCACTATTTAAGAAGTCCGTACTGTGTGCCAGCCAATATGTTAGACACTTCCTTCTGCCCAAAATAGGAGTTTCCCTTACTGTGTGTGTGTATGTATGGTACTACTCTCTAAACCTGAAGTGGGGCTCAAACTCACAACCCCTGGTTCAGGAGTCTCATGCTCTGCCTACTGAGCCAGAAACAAACAAACGAACAAACAAACCTAGACTCAAATACAGAGAACAAACTAGTGGTTACCGGTGGGGAGGTATGGGGGATGGGTGAAATAGGCTGAAGGGGATTACGAGTCCACTTTCGGAGATGAGCATGAAGTGATATACAGAATTGTTGAATCATTGTGGTATACACCTGAAACTAATATAACAGTTATATGTCAATAAAGTAAAAAAATATCCAGTGAAAATTTATATTAAAAATAAAACTCTAGAAAGGGCAGTGTTCCTAGTGTTGTGTAGGATTTTATATGCAAAGCTGACAGGTTTTGTGAATATGAATTAGGTGAAACCTTAAAACTTCCTAGACAGCAGAATCCTGTTTTGTGTTCTCTTTGGTGTTTGTTTTTTGTATTGGTTTTGGTTTTTATGACTGTTTGTCACAGAGAACCTCCTTCTACCACCCTTCTCTCTGGGCCTTAAGATGGCATTAACCTCTGGGACTTCAGATAACCGCAGCTCTTCACTACTGTTGTCAGCGTTGTCTTCACCTTCTTACACACGGCACCGTTACCTACCTGTACCCTTCACAGGTTCCACTTGGCTGCACTTCCTTCCACCCCAAATAGGAGATTCCCTGATTGAGTGATGGATTGATGGATTGTATGTATTTATGTATTGTATGTATGTATATAGTATGCATGTTAGTACTCTCTACACCCAACGTGGGGCTCAAACTCACAACCACTAGATCGAGAATCACATGCTCTACCGAGTAAGCCAGTCAGGCACCCCAGAAACTAAAGATCTTTAACTTATTGTCACTTTGTTATATTTTGGGAAAGGGAAACAGGACAAAATTTAGCTATCTGTTAAATTGAAGGGAATGACTAAGGTTCATGGTTTGCAGGCACCTCGGAGAGGATAAATGTATGAGAAGGAACAGGAAGATCAGATCTGAGTAAAACCTGGTAGGAGTCAGAGAGGCATTCTTCACTCAGAAAAGGAGAGCGGTACAGGGATCCTTACAGAAAATGTATTCAGGGAGTTCCATACAAGGGCCTTTGAAAGAGACATCCATACAAACTGGAGAATCACAGCCATCCCTTAAATATGTTTTAGAAAGGCAGCATCAGGGGTAAAAAACGTGGCTGAGGGCCGAAATTCTTATCTATGGTCTCAGGAAAAAATTGAGAAGTTTTGCTTTATATTATCTTTTGAACAGGTATAAGAAGGTATTAAATAGTTACTAATACCCAGAATTCAATCTGTGATGAGTTAATACAGAGGACTAGAAAGGGATCCATGGATATAATTTATTTAAATTTTCTCAGGGATTTTGGCAAGTTTGCACACAGAAGGGTGTTTTCTAAACATTCAAGTGGTGTGCAATTCTAGAGGATATCTTCCTCCAGGTGTGATGAAAGATGAATCAGTGGGTAAACAAGACTGTGAGGGAAGTTTAGACCGAGAGAATAGTTTCTGAATGAGCTGGGAAATGGTCTAAAGGGGGACTGTTCATTGAGTTTTCAGCTTTATGGGTCATTCTAATTTCATTTGAGTAGTAAAAATTATCTTTGAAGTTTAAATGACCTTTTACAGAAGATCCCATCATGTTAAAGGCAGAGATTTTTAAGCTAGACAGAGTTTATTTAGATCTGACGCCAGGGCAGTTAATGGAAAACAAATACATTTGAACCAAGTTTTAGTTGATGCTAAGGATATTTTTCTTAGCAGAATAAAACTGAGCACTGCAGCTCAGCCACTGCTTATTATCATGATTGCCACTAAGCTGCAGGAAGACTGAATTGTATGACCGCTTATCAGTGCTATTAACTACTTTAAGAAAAGGAAATATCTAGAATATATTAGTAATTATTAATAGATGGCCATTAGCTTAGTTGCCTTTCAATAACGAAAGTTTTTATCTTAGCATGTGGAAATTACAGGTGGTGAAATGAAGTTTTCTGAGACATCTCAGACTACAGGGGAAGGACAGAAAGAACTGTTCTATCCTGATAAAGGGTGCCATTTCTTTTTCTTAATTGTTTTTGTGCCTTAAAATTCTCAGCTTTGTGTCCATTCTGTTTATTTATTGGACAATATAACCTTCTTGTTTTGCTAACTGCCCTGTGTTGGGGCCGAATCTATATCCTATTGTTTGTTGGGTAGAATACCCTTTTATTTATGCATGTCCAGATGGAGAAGACTCAACTGGCTGTAGACTGGTGTTCCCTGTGCCTGTTCCAGCTGATTGGGGGTGGGGGCAGTGGGCAGGAAGGGCCCCCCCCCCCACTCTCCTTTGGAGTATTCATTATGGGCTAATCTTAAGAAAGATTTTATTCAACTTGCCTTTAATGTTGTCTTTATGTCAGGTATGTAGAATTTAACCTGCTATATGATCGGGGTACAAAGTTTGGCCTCTTCACTCCAGGATCCAGGATTGAAAGCATCTTGATGTCTTTACCTCTAACTGCTCGGTAAGAGTAACCCATCATAATTATCCCTCCACTCGGTCTACTAACCCCTACAAAACATGAACATGAACACAGCAGATGTCTTACCTAAGATTTCATTGGTTTTGACTTCACTGATTTTATAATAAAGTCACAGTCAAATAATAAGGAAAGTAATTTTATTTTATTTTTTTTTGTTATTGTTAAAGAATGAATGACAGGATGATTGACATGGCTTTGCAGGTAACAGCTGGAAAAGGATAGAGGGTGAGAAGATAGAGTGGATGGTGACATCCTTGCCTACTTGGTGATTTTCTAGGAAGATTTATGGGCAAAGGAAATTTATTTGAGCATATCAGGTTTTTCAGCTTAATTTTGTTAGAAATTGTTAACATTTGTGAGGAAAAGTCTTACTGTCCAGTATGAAGTATCAAGCTGGTTTGAAAGATGAGGGATTATTGCCGGTGCTTGGCATTCTCTTTTTGCTCTGTATGTTGCTGTGGTGACCTTCCATAAAGGTTAATTGGGTCTGTGGCTGCGGGGAGTTTTTTAGTAGGCTTCTAGCCCAGCGTGGAGCCCAGCAGAGGCCCTGAACTCACAACCCTGAAATCAAGACCTGAGCTGAGATCAAGAGTCAGATGCTTAACTGACTGAGCCACCCAGGCGCCCCTTTGGGGGGAGTTTTAAACAGATATATTTATGTTGGTGCAGTTAGGTTGACTTTTTGGCTATAAGAAAGTGAAAATGATGTGTGTCCAGACTGAAATAGAAAAGATCATAAAAAAAAGAAAAATTATGTGCTTGTTTTGTAAGAGCTAGTATCTTCTTTTTCCTGTGAGTGTAAATGCCCAAATATGAATGGACTTTAGATGGCACTGGAAGAGTGTCTTGCCTCACTCTACGGTCCAGATCTAGCTGGTGAAATTAGTGACTTCTGTGGTTGTGCCTGCCTTCTGAAAGGCATTGGCTCTGTCCTTGTATAACCTCTGTTCTTGGGGTCTCATGTCCTTCGCTGAAAGTTCATACACATCACTGCTAGGTGTTCTGCCACCCTGGAGACAAGATGTGAATAAAAAGTAGAGATAAGTCTTGGAGGCTTCCAGTAGTCTTCTGATTACTACTAATCAGGCCCCTAATTTTAAGGTACATTCTAAGCTGCACGTGTGGGTGGATTATAAATCTATCCCTTGCTCATTTGAATCGTTACCATGACAGGTCACTTTTGGTTTCTTATAACCTGTACCAAGGGTGTGCAGACTTTAAGCTGTAGGATACCTCCAGGTTCACTTGTGATGTGTCTTTGTGCAATCCTTGAGCTAAGAATGAATTTTGTATTTTAAAGGATTATTAAAAACAAACAACAAAGAATATGCAAGAGACTGTGTGGCCCCACAAAGCCTAAATTAAAGTTATCTATTATGTGACCCTTTATAGGAAAAGTTTGCTGACGCCTGGTCTAAACCATTGTCTGCCAGACTTCACACTATA
The DNA here is from genome assembly GCF_022355385.1 of Mustela nigripes. Taxonomy (NCBI): domain Eukaryota; kingdom Metazoa; phylum Chordata; class Mammalia; order Carnivora; family Mustelidae; genus Mustela; species Mustela nigripes. The sequence goes on from NC_081558.1 coordinate 172,913,694, forward strand.
GCTTAACCATTTTGACTATATTTGTATATTACCTGAAGTATTATTTACTTAAATTTTATACTCTTCTTATTTTTTCTGAGAATTTATTTAAAAAGGCAAACTGATTATTATTGCCACAAATAGACGGTAACACATTAAAATAAATGCATAAGTATTATGCTAAAAATAAAGTTTGCCCATGGATCATTGGAGGTTCTATGTTTTATGACACCCTAGTTTATAGTAAAAGTATATTTTGGCTCCAGGATATTAATGTTAGCCAAAGAATGGTCAGGAATTATTAAAATACTTTGTTTCTTTAGCAGCACCTATTTTTATTTTTTTACTTATTTTTTTAAGTTTTTTTTTTTTAATTTTTTATTTCTTTTCAGCGTAACAGTTTTCGTTGTTTTTGCACCACACCCAGTGCTCCATGCAATCCGTGCCCTCTCTAATACCCATGACCTGGTTCCCCCAACTTCCCACCCCCGCCCCTTCAGAACCCTCAGATTGTTTTTCAGAGTCCATATGGTTCACCTCCCCTTCCAATTTCCTCAACTCCCTTCTCCTCTCCATCTCCCCTTGTCCTCCATGCTATTTGTTATAGCAGCACGTATTTTTAAAAAGGCTAGTGGGTAAAAGGCATTGGAGACAGGGTGCATTGGAGACAAGGAGGTATAAGACATTTTTTACTCTTAGAATTTCATTTTTCATCTGTTTTGAGTAGAGGCATGTGTATTGTTCATTACAGTTTTTATTATTACATGTTTTGCTTTTGTTTTGGACCTTTGTAGGTGGGAATACATGCATTCACCCCCAGAGAACTCCAAAGAAGCAGAAATTCTGGAAGTTCTGCGCCATCCGAGAGACTGGGTGCACTGATGCACACGAGCGGCCTTCCCGGGGCTTGGGGAGGACACAGACTGTGCGCCCCGTTCCCCGGGCTGGCAGCCTTGCCACTGTGTGGCGGTTCGTAACCGTGTCTTGGAGCTCCAGTCTCCACTCTGCAGCCTGCTTCCTTGGCAGATGCTGGCGTGTATTTCAAGTACTACAAGTTTCTGTTGGAAGCTGCGGGTGACAGGTGGTGATGTGGCAGCTTGTCAGTGTCAATTGGTTGATATAAAACTCATTTATACTTTTAGAATCATTTCATATGACTAGTTTACAAAATATGGAATTGAGTTTCCCAGTGTTGAGCTAAGGGAATCTAATTATAGTTTGTGTCAGGAAACTTCTCATGCTATTTTCGTTTCCTGTATTTGTTAAAGTTCTAGTTTCTGCCACAAAAATCTGTTGGATAAATTTTATTTTCATTAATTCAGTGAGGTTAAGGCTTAATATGTTTTAGAAATCAGCTTGAAAGGAAGGTAAAATTTTTATTTTGTTGTGACTGCAGTTTCGTTGATCATGATCTTCATATGTCTTTCTCTAGAGATCATAATATTGTAAAATGTTCATTTTATAATGATATTTAGGAACACTTGAAGCTTTCTTAATCTCTGCATGTGTTAACAATTCAATGATTCCCTGTAGTTGTTAACTCTGAACTGACATCCCTGTTGCTTAAATAAGGGACTTCTAAGATGTGCTTCTGATTTTTGAAGAACTATAATTTCTTAATGTTGGATTCTCTGCACTTTTGAATGTGAAAGTTTATAACCTTGGAGTCTGATATTTAAAATTTCCTATTCCAGACTTTTCTATATGGAAGTTTAGACTAAGAACAATCCAGGGGTTAGGAAATATTTCTCACTTGGCAAATGAGATATTTTCCTTTGTTAATTAAAGTCAACATAACTACTGTGAGAAGCATGTAGGCATTTTATAAATGTATTTCTTTGGAAGGTGGACTAATTAAAATTTGTTCTCTCATTAAATTGGAGATTCTACAGCTCTTTACCCTTAAGAGAAAAATCACAACAGAATCCTTAGTGTGGCTTCTTTGTTCACATAATAGTGTGAGTGTATTTCTTTATTTTATTATTTTGAGTGTATTTTAATTGATATAATATATTGAAGTTTGTAAGGATTAGTATCTTCCTCCTTATTATTAAGCCTTATCTTGGAATATGTTAAATGTATGTGATTGTGTGTGACTCTTTAGGGCTAGAAAATGTATGAACTCTTCAACTGTCTTACCACAGATCTGCTGGTAAATTTTATATGAAATATGGCTAAGAAATGTTTGTATTTTTCATTTTTTAAAGGATACTTGATAAAGAGAAAATAAATATTTTTTAGGACTAAAACCATCATTCCTCATTTCTAGGCATTTTACCCACAAAAAAATACAAGTTTTGCACTCAGATTTCCATAGCAGCTTTACTGACAGTAGCTAAAACTTAGAAACAACAGAAATGCCCATTAACAGATGACTGGATAAACAGGTGATGTTATATTAGTATGTGAAAATACTACTCATTAGTGAAAAGGAACAAGTACTTGGGCAAATAGCAAAATGGCATTATGCCAAGTGAAAGAAGCCAAGCACAAAAGAGGACTTCCTATATGACTATGCTATGTGAAAACCTAGAAAAGCCAAAATTCAAATAAGAGAAAGCGAGTCTGTGGTTGCTAGGGCTAGGACTGGGAATTGATTGTGGAAGGAAATGAAAGAATATTTTGAGGGGATGGAAATATTCTCTATATTGATTGTGGCAGTGATTACCAGATTGTTTACATATATCAAAACTCTTTGACCTTGGCACTTAAAATCATGGAATTTTATTGTATATGTCATTTATACTTCAATAAAGCTGATTAAATGAGAAAAATACAGGTATATAGGAACAAATGTTCAAATAAACCTCAGTTTTTACAATAAAAAGTCTCTTGGTTTATAGTTCTGCTAGTGTATTTAATTGTGTTTAGGGCTGTCAGGCCTGGGCATTGGACTGAGATGAAATTTCAAAATTTCAGAGTATCAGTTTTTCATACTTTCAGTAACTATGTATTTCTCTTACAGATGAGAACTATGGGGAAAAAGAAAAGAATTGAGTAACTATTAGAGAAAAGATCATTCTACTCTTACTCAGAATGAATTTCTCTTTTAAATTCATACTGATGTTTATTCTGAGTCTACTAGACGCCTAGGGTGTACCTCCTAATGTCCTGAACACCTAACTGCCCATGTCTTATACATGCATATTAGTGGTCATAGGGGTGGGGATTTGGGGGATAGCATGTAAATGTTTTGGAGAAAATTTCTAACCACTGCTTTATATCCATCACTGTATTCAGCTTACCCACCCACACAGCTGAGTGTTTAATGAGATAAAAACTCTGTATGCTAAAGAGCGCCATATTAGAAGGCCGAATAATCTGTTCCTTTATGGTTTATCCTTCTATGTGGCTTTTCCTGTTACAGTTCATCAAGCCAGGAATCATCTGACACCTCTGTGCCCAGGCTAGGACAACTTGAAGCTAGGTTCAGCTCGGGACTCAGGACTGTGGACCATGGTGCTTTCAGGTGGCTCAGAACATGTATTCCAGCAAACAAGGCAGCAGTGTCATGGTTGCCTTCTGATGTAGTCCCAGAGAGGTTATGTAGTATCACTTCCTCCAAACTGCATTGGTTCCCAGTGAATCACTAAGACCAGCTCCAGACTCAAAGGGAAGGGAAATAGATCCCAGAACCACAAAGTAAATCTGATTCTTTCCCTCTTTCATGGCCCTAGTCAGATCCTGTTGAGTATACCTTTGCATTGTTTCTTGTTTTCCCAATCTTCTGTCCGTTGCCACCACTCTACCTTGGTCCCACATTCCCTCTTACTTGGACTTCTTCAATGTCCTACCTGTTTCTGGTCACTTTGACTCCATTCTCTCCCTTCAGAAGAACTTCCCTAATTCCCATTATCACTGCCATCCTCAAGTATTCTAAGAATCCCCCCTTCTACAGAAAAGATGCTAAACTCAACCCAACATTCAAAGCAATCTACCAATTTACTCTGCCCTTGCTTTTCTGCCCTTCCTTCTACATTCAGACCTCATGACCACCACTCATCATGTTGCTGAACATTTCCTAACCCTCTCCCATCTGGCCTGTGGTCAGGCTGCTGCCACCTCTGCTTAGAATCTCTTATGCTTCTGTCCATCCTTCCATGCCCAGTTCAGATTTCCAAGAAACCTTCCATGGAGTCAATCTCTTCTACCCCTCTGCACATTCATCTTTTGCATTGCTTTCATCACAGTCTGTATATACTCAGTCATTTAATGTATACTACGGTTACTCCAGAATATCCAAGGAGGGTCTTTATTTATAATGCCAGCTCTCTTGTGAATGACTTGTTAACCCTTGTGTCTTTCAACACTGTTCTGCAGTATATTGTGTGATCAAGCTTAGTATTGTTTGGCTTTCTATATAACTGTCTTATTTCTAGTCTGTGAAGACGGAAGTTCCCCTTAAGAGAAGTATACATCTCTTAAAATCTGTTTAGAAATGGTTTTCAGGGTTGTATTGTATTATCCCTGACATAACTACTGTGTATTTGAAATTCCACATTTTAAAAAGTTGATCCTCCTTCCTAAAGAAACATACTTGTAAAATTCCAATTTCATAATAAACCTAAATTAACACCTTTAAGTTAATGAAGTTTAGACATTTACAAATAGTTGACTAAATCTAGTATTGTTACCCGAAACCAAGTCATAAGCGATACGAGAAAAAAACCTCACAGACCTCTTTCTAAGGGTCGGTTAATACCAGATACACACTAGCAGACCAGCAGAGCAAGGTAATTAAACTAGATTTCACCTTCCAATCAATGTACTTGGTTTTGAGTCTAGAAGTTAAAGTCACGAATCAGTAATCAGCATTTTAAAGAATGCTTCACCTATTATTATGGACATTGGGGAAGGTATGTGCTATGGTGAGTGCTGTGAAGTGTAAACCTGGCGATTCACAGACCTGTACCCTTGGGGCTAATACATTATATGTTAATTAAAAAAAATGCTTCACCTATTAATTCCATTCATACTTCAAAGCATGCTTGAATATAGAAATTGACACAGTTTAATCCATCATGGTTTCAAGGAGTTGACACAAATACAGTCATCTGGGAAAGCAGATTGGTTTTGTCTTCCTTTAGAGTTGCAACATCAACCCTGTCATGGACACATTTGCTTATGAAATGGATAGGGAAGTATCAAACTAAAGTTTATAAATAAAATTGCACCAGTTGGATGCCTGTTTAACAGCAAGGGAATAATGCATCTATAAATTAAAAATGCAGGTTGGTCAAGCTGCTCGCCTTTTCTGATTTAATAAGGCAGCCTGAGACTTTCAGAATGTTCCATGTATGCTGTTTTACATCCTTCAAATAAGTTTAATTTGCAAAATTTCAAGCTAACTTATCAGTTGCTTATAGCTAAAGTTGTAGTTTCTTTAAGAACTTCAGTAGAGGGATGCTTGGGTGGCTCAGTTGGTTAAGTGTCCGCCTTTGGCTCAGATTATGATCCCAGGGTCCTGGGAAGGAGTCCTTCCTCGGGCTCCCTGCTCGACAGGGAGCCTGCTTCTCCTTCTGCCTGCTGCTCCCCCTGCTTCTGCTCTCTCTCTCTCTGACAAATACATGAAATATTTAAAAATTTAAAATTTCAGTACATATTCTCTCTCTCTGACAAGAAAAAATCTTTAAAAATTTAAGTCTGTTCAAAAGAACATTTTAAATTATATCAGTACAGATTAACTTCTGTAGGAAGTAGTTTTTATTCTTTGTTATGAACTTGATCTTATATGCTATTTAACATGAGTGTGATACTTAAAAGTAATGTGAATGTTTCTAGGAAACAAAGAACAAGAACCTCTTTTCATCTTTACCTCCCTCTCCTCCTCCACTGTTTTGGTAATGTGAGGCGAATACAATATCTTGTAACAGCAAGATAGTCTTCTCAGCTAACGCCCTTGTATGTGGAGCAGAGACAAGCCGGCCCTGCTGTGTCATAATCTTTGACTCAGAGAAGCTGTGAACATAATAAAATGGTTGCTGTTTTAGGTCATTAAATTTGGGGTGACTTGTTCAATTGCAGTGGATAAGTGGACAAGGTTTGATGTCCTGAACAAAAGAGAGAACAGTTTGGATGAGCTTGACGTGCCTGCAAGCTGGTATTTAGAGATGTGAGTCTAAGGCTCAGGAGAGAAGTTCAATCTAGAAACAAATATTTACCAATTATTGGTGTAAAGGCAATAACTGAACAAGTGGAAGAAGGTGAGTCATGCAAGGATGTTCATGCAGTGTAGAAAGAAAGGAAAGTCAGCGACTGACTGGGGGCAGAAAAATTAGCTTGGGAAAAGGGGTCAGAGAAGGAGGGTGAGAAGCATCTCCCTGAACCAATGGAATAGAGAAGCAGGACATCAAAAGGGACAAGTTCGGGGAGGTGCCTGGGAGCCCGAGTCCATTATGCAACCAACTCTTGATTTCAGGTCAGCTTGTGATCTCAGGGTCCTTGGACTGAACCCCTCATCCAACTCCATGTTCAGCAAAGAGGCTGTTTGGGATTCCCTCCCTTTCCCACTTCTTTTGCCCCTCTCCCTGTTCACATTCTCCCTCTCTAAAATAAATAAATAAATCTTAAAAAAAAAAGAGAGAGAGACAAATTGGATATGATTGTGATAAGTTTTAAAACATTACACTAGCTGGGGCGCCTGGGTGGCTCAGTGGGTTAAGCCTCTGCCTTTGGCTCAGGTCATGATCTCGGGGTCCTGGGATCGAGCCCTATTTCGGGCTCCTATTTCAGGCTCTCTGCTCGGTAGGGAGCCAGCTTCCCCCTCTCTCTCTGCCTACTTCTGCCTACTTGTGATTTCTCTCTCTCTCTCAAAGAAGTAAAAATTAAAAAAAATTAAAATTAAAAATTTTCTAAATTTAAAAAGATTTTCTAAATGTAAATTTTATTAAAAAATAAAAATTAAAAAAAAACCAAAACCCAAAACATTACAATAGCTGAGCTTCTACATGAGAGAATATTAAAATAACACATGCTCCGTATGACTATGTTTGATAAATCAAGTATTAAGTTTAAATTTTTAGAAATGATCTTAGTCCATAAATTACTAAGATATCCTGAGGTATTAAAAGTTAGGTAATAAAATCATCTCCCTCTACATATCTGATAGTGTTTCTAGTTTCTCAAATTGTGTTTAAATATGAAACTCTTTAAGGTACCAGTAGGTGGAGCACATTTGCTGAAGAAAATCTAATCCTGGGTTTGGGGGCCTTTTTGAAAGGCAGGAGGGGAGGGAAGAGAAAATGTGAAGTGAACCAGGAGGGTGAGACAAGGGAGGGGAAGAGGAGGGACAGGAGAGAAGGAAAACAGGACAGAAAAGGAGAGGGAGGAAGGAGAGACGAGAACTGCTTGGGATCTCTCCTTCATTCAACTATGGTACTGTTGGAGAGGTTAACTACACACGTTATTCCATGTTTAATCAAGCAGGGTTATTCTGACTATCTTGACAAATGGCTCCCTTATGTTTCATTCCCCTCTTCATTACAGAGATTCTGGAGTGGGCAATGTCTATATTCCCAATAACGTTGAATTCCTAAGAAGTTCCTGAGTTGTGATTTGCCTGACGTCACGTTGAAATGCGTGCATTTTTCTTAGAGTTCATAGTGCTAATTTGACTCCTAAAAGGATACATTACCCTGAAAGGACTGAAGGCTGTTCATCTAAATCAGGAGAGCGTCTCTACTCCGGGGTATGTGCATGGGAATTCAGTGAAGAAAGATAACATTTTTATCCTTTCAAAAGTTCTACTCTTATGTGTAATTAATCATTTGTCCATAATAAATGAGTACATTGATGCATATATTTCATTTACAAATAAGCAAGGATATTTCAAGGGTACAAAGTAGCACATGATCAAAAAACTTCAAAATTTGCTTGTCCATATAAATGGTGTATAATTTTACTTTTAAGGACTAAAAATGAATGTGGAGAAATCAGAAAGCAGACTATATGGATAAATCAAAGGAAGAAAATGTACAAACGATATGGCTTAACTTCCGGCTGGAGTTACAGGGGAGAAAATGTAAATATGCTAATTTCTCATTGATTTTAGAGGAAACTAATGGATACTGTCTAAAGAAATGAAGAACTAAGATGCTAAATAAAGATGTAATAATAAAGGTATTCACTAGAATAGAAATATAAATACCAGAATTACCCACAAAACCCTCAAACATAATATGGAGTGAAAAAAAAAAAAACCACAACAATCCTATAGATTAAGACATACAGTATGATTTCATTTGTATAAAATTCAGAAGCTACAAAGCTAGACTGTAGACTTTTTTTTATTATTGAAGTGTAGTTGACATACAATGTTAGTTTCAGGTGTACAGTACATTGATCCAATAGTTCTGTACCTTATTCAGTGCTCACCACAAAGCGTAGTCCCTGTCTTTCATCATGTAACATTATTGCGATACTATTGAGTATACTCCCCAGTCTGTGATTTTCACCTAGGTTGGCTGTTTTTAGGTGATAAAACTAATGAAAACCCAATGACTACACAAATTGTGAGTGGGGAGTGGGGAGAAAGATAGAGTCAGGACTTGACAGGGCTTCCAAGTTCTCAAATGGCCATTTCAATACTTTGACATATCAGTAGAATATTTCTTAGCATACTACTCAGATTTTCTAAATGTAAAGAAATATTAAAAATTTAGTTGTAAATCTTTTAAGCTAGGAGCTGAGAAACTTTTTACTCTGATATCAATATGCAATTTGGTGGGTTTTCTTGTTGACATCTTGATATGTGTTTTTTTAAAGAACTGAATATTTTTTCCCTAATATTTAAATTAATTTCTATACTTGGTGGACATTTTGGAAAATAAACAAAAGTATCAAGAAGCAACTAACCATCACATTTTATACACTACTCAGAAATAGTCAAAACTACTCAACATTTTGGTGTATTTCTCTCTAGTTATTTCATGCATGTTTGAATATAGGTAAATCATACTGGGTATATAATTTTGTATCCTGATGTTTCCCCTTTAATTTTATGTTGTAAGCATTTCTCCCTATAATTGAAGACTTTCAAAGGCAAGGGACAGGCTGGGACTGAAAATGGGTTTTTGGAAAGTGTGCTACTGACTGGGGACTCAAAACCATTGCTCACCCTCTTTCTCGAAGAGAGTTTGCCTTCCAGCTGGGCAGGATATTCAAGGGCTGTTTTCTAGAAAACTATTTTCTGGAACAGATATAAAGGAAAAAAAAAATACCAGTGGGAGCTTTGGCATTTTACCACAAAATTATTAGCTCTTTCCTTTGCATGCTCCCATTTTTGCATATCCATCTCTTCACCCCCAGAGGACCCAACCCAGTTTTTAGTGCCTCTTTAGAGGAATGGATCATCAGACTTTTGGGAAAATCTCCAAATATGAAAAAGAGAGAGATAGAAATAAGCAGAGACAACAAACCAACAGACCTGTAGTATTAATGTCCTCAGACAGGTAAGAGATTAAATTTATTATTTAGAAATATGGAGGTAAAAGAAGATGGACCTAAAAGATTTAAAAGTCATTGCTTTTGGAGAGCAGGACTGGGGTAGATAGAAATGGGATAGAAAATGGTTGCTTTTCATTATAAGCCTTATTTATATTTGATTTTCTTAACTGCAGGCATTTATTTATTAGAGTAATACAAGTATTTAAAAAATGTGGGTTTTTTAGGGTCTCAAGACATCATTTTCTTTTTTATTTTGTTTTTTTAATTTTTAAAAAGATTTTATTTGTTTATTTGACAGAGAGAGAAACAGTGAGAGAGGGAACACAAGCAGGGGGAGTGGGAGAGGGAGAAGCAGGCTTCCGACTGAGTGGGAAGCCCAACACAAGGCTTGATCCCAGGACTCTGGGGTCATGACCAGAGCTGAAGGCAGACACTTAATGACTGAGCCACCAAGGTGCCCCAAAACATTATTTTCTTCATGCATATTTTTCCATCATGTTGGTGTTTCTTATCAGAAAGAACTTTCCATTCTGTTACATTAATTTTTTATCATGAGTTGTCATTACTTTATCAATGTTTTTAAAGAGCTCTTCCTGTTTTTACCCTCCCTGTTAAGATAAATTAAATTCATGCGATGTTCAGAATAGTCTTTAAGAGATCAGATGTGGTAGAAAAAAAGAGTTATTTCACAGATTCTAATAACTCTTCAGGATTTGTATAACTTTCTGTGTAGCACTCAAGTATCTTTTCTATACATGCTAGTAAGTAAATCCACTGTTTGTAAAATTCAAACTGTATAGTCACAGCTTTCACACCCAGCAAGGTATATGGGGAAGGTTATTTCAGAGGGTGGGTGCTGGACAATGCCCCAGATATGTGACCTCTTTAGGGTTTTAGCTTGGGCGTTTAGCAGTTACACTGAAATTAATGACCAAAAACCAAGATGACCACAGTTTCTGGGTTATGTTTTCTAAAGGCAATAGCTTTCTGGTTCAACCACAGAGACATCTCATGAGTTGTAGAGGAACTTGAGCATATTCGTGTTTGTAAAGAAAGAAACCTAAAAAAATTCCAGTTTTTATAGCTTTCCTTTTTGTTTTCTTCAAATTATATTTTAGTGACACTTGAAGGGCCTGTTACCAATGGCTGCAAAACCTCAAACATGGTTTCCTTGACAATCCCTAGAATGGGGAAATGAAAGGAAAGTTACCCAATTAAAGAACAAAAACTCACAACCCTTCACGCTCCCCTTTGATTCCCACCAAATTAGAGGAAGCTCTGTGGAGGGCATAAGCCAACCCAAATATTAGGGAAAATATCTGGCCTCCTCCCTGGATGGTCACACAATCTGTGGGAAGCCACCACAATATTGTTACTTCATGGTCAGACTGGTATGAGATACAGCACAGGTGAGCAAAGAGATGAGACTGAAGAATATTTTCTGTTGAGGAAAAATGAGTTAGAAGCTGAAGAACACATCTTCCTGAAGTCTTTAGGCTTTTCTTCAGTGTTGATACATGGTTAGGTTTACACCCTGGCCAGGTTCTTATGTGGGCAGTTGGGGTAGAGTCCTCTCATTCTTATTATACTTCTGCGGTGGGACATTCTTTCACTGTTATTTGTTCCTCATAATTTTTCAGTGCCTTGCTATCATATTACATAAAGTCATAAATGCCTCAGATTCCTCTTATTGGCATAGGATGAAATTGTACATCAGTTATTATCAATTCAGAAAAATATGTTAGAGTATACACATTTGAAATGTGTATGTACAAAGACAACATAGCAAATGTTTTCATTGTTTGACACTGTTTTCTCTACTCCTATGTCTTTTCCTTGAACCCTTCAATTTTCTCTCATTATAAAATATTTTTAATTACATAAATCTCATAAAAATTTAGATGGATATCCTAAAACAAACTCATTTTCCCTTTTTTGTAACTCATCTTTTTTTTTTTAAATGTAGAGTTTTTAGTTCATTATCATATCGCTGTGACTTGATGTTTTATCCTCTGGATTAATTTCAATACTTTCTTTTCTGTTATTACAATATTTTTCCTTTGCACACACACTTGGGCTTTCATTGAACATCTTTTTAAATCCTGGGGATTTATCACCTGTATCTCTTCATCATTTCTTCTTTGATTTGGATAATTCATGTGTCCCTTCCTTATATGTGGAAACCAAAAATCTAGCCTTACATAATTACTTCAAATAATGACAATCTGTTTATTTATGATACTTCTAATGTATCATAAAAAAGAATTAAGATGATTTATAATCACACATAAAATAGGATGGGATGAATTCAATTAGAAGTAAGAAAAGTTAGCAAAGGGAAACGAATGCTAAAAAATTAAGAAGCCAAGACTGTATTCTGTACCCGTATGTTGCCAGAGCCACAGTTTGTCTTCTTAGTGTTATATCTCTGGTTTTTGTTCACCAGCTTCAATTTTCTTTCTTGTAGTCTGAGGATTACAACTTACTTGTATTAGTCAGGGGTTTCTAGAGAAATCAAACCAGTAGGATGTATATGGGATGGATAGATAGATAGATAGATAGATAGAGAGATAGATATATTTCCATCCATCAAGGTATATATGTGTACACAGAGATCTATTTTAAGAAATAGCCTCATGTGGTTATGGAGGCTGGCAAGTCCAAAATCTGAATCCCACAGACTGGAGACCTAGGAAAGAGCCAATGCTTCAGTTCAAGTCCAAACGAAGGCCGACGGCTGCAGATTTTCCTCTTGCTCGAGGGTGGTGGGTATTTTGTTCTCTTTGGGCCTTCAGAAGATGGGAGAAGGCCCACCCACATTACGGAAGGCAATCTGCTTTACTCAAAGTTCACTGATTTCAATGTAAATCTTATTGAAAAATACCCTCTCAGAAACATCCAGAATAATTTTTGACCACCTATCTGGGCACAGTAGCACAGCCAAGTTGACATATGAAAACAAAGTGTCACACTGCTAAAGCCCTCTCTTTACCTTTATCTTTTACCCTAGGCTTTACCCTCCACTTACCTTTCTTTTCCTCTGTATGTGCTCCCTTTCCATTTTTCCTAATCTTTGAAACTTCTCTTCATCCTTTTTTTCTTACATCCTACACTAAAACTAAAGAGACTCCAAAGGGGCCATCAGGCCACAAGTTCATATTTCCAGGATTGGGTGCAACTTCTCACCTTTTTTGGTGGCCAAGGACCGCTTATCAGTAGGTTCTTGGGGCATCTTGGGCTCCTGATAACACATCCTTCAATGGCCCTGCCCCCCTCTCTCTTGAAAAAACTCTTTATGTTGCTCCAGGCTTGTCTTGAACCACCACTTCTGTTAAAGCATTTCACAGTAGGAAGTAGCTTTGCTAACCCAGGCCATATTTTCTAGGTGCTCATGAAGCCAGTACACAGGGTTGTGGCTTTAACAATTGACTTTAGTCCCAATGAGGATGAAGCAATGGGACAGTTCTGGGAAAAGCTTCCTGGGACCCAGCCTTCCGAAGTGTCTCTGCTGCTGGAGGGGCATCTTGTGCTATCATTCTCTCTCTTGTTTCTCTGAATAGGGGCCCCAGGCCACAGTCAGGAAGTCGTGGGAATTAGTTGCTCTCCCTGGCAGGGTTGTGAAGCTTGTGAGGAAAAATAACCCTCTAGTTTTCTTTCAGAGGGAAAACAAAAACAAAAATGAAATGAAAGTAAGACCAATAGAGGACAACACACACAAAAAATATAGGCAGAGACTCAAATATAAGTCTGTATTGTCTGTCCTTCCCCCAAATTTTCCTTTTTCAACCAGACACCAGGGGTCCTTTAAATGCACACTGATCATTTCTGAAACCTTTTACAATATTCCCATTCTATCCAGCAGCAGACGGACCAGCCACCCCTCTGTGATCTAGGGAAAGTCACACAGACTCTACTCTTAAGTTACCTCATTTGGAAACTAGAATGAGTAATGTGAACTTCTCCAAATTACTGTGAGATAATGTGTGAGAAAGAGTTCTGTAACCTCGTAAGTGTTGTCTGAACATTAGGTATTTAGTAAATCAGTTAAAATCACCCCGAAGACATTAAAACAAGCGATCAGAAAAATGGACCAATGAATATTGGTCACTTTATTTATTTACTCTCACTAGATTTATTTATTTATTTTTTTTATTGTGCTATGTTAGTCACCATAAAATACATCATTAGTTTTTGATGCAATGTTCTAAGTTTCATTGTTTATGTACAACACCCAGTGCTCCATGCAATATGTGCCCTCCTTAATACCCACCGCCAGGCTCACTTTAGAAGTAAGGAGTAGATGAAACTTGTCGGGAAGAAAAGTTGAGTTATTTACATTATGCTTACTCCCCTCCAGGTAGGAATTATAAATGTGCCTGAATGTGTTCCTGTGTGGGGAAAGCTGGACTTTGTTGCCTTACACATAAACACCTGTGCTACCTGCTGGGAGCTTTCCACCTGGCCGGGCAGCAGTGGCCTTCAAAAGTGACCTTACCAATTCCAGGGCTTCAGTCTGTGGGGTCTTAAATAAAAAACCCTTTTGGTGTGAAAAAAAATTTTTAATTTAATTTAAAAATCAAAATTAAACTGCTTTTCACTTGTTCTGATCAATGTAAGAAATAATCATTACTTTTTAAGATTTTATTTATTTATTGGACAGAGAGAGAGATCACAAGTAGGCAGAGAGGCAGGCAGAGAGAGGAGAAGGCAGGCTCCCCGTGGAGCAGAGAGCCTGATGTGGGGCTCAATCCCAGCACCCTGGGATCATGACCCGAGCCGAAGACAGAGGCTTAACCCACTGAGCCACTCAGGCGCCCCTAATCATTACTTTTAAAGCTAAAAAATTTGAGGGATGCCTGAGTGCCTCAGTCCATTAAGTGTCCAGCTTCGGCTCAGGTCATGATCCCACAGTCCTGGAACCGCGTCCGGGGGGGAACCTGCTTCTTCCTCTCTCTGCCTGCTGCTTTCCCAGATTGTGTGCCTCCCCTTCTCTCTGACAAACAAATAAATAAAGTAAAATAAACTAAGAAATTTGAGACATCCAATGGAGAAATTTAGCTGGAAAAGTGGAAAACAATTCAGTGATCGGTACTTAACATCTATCAAAATATTAAACACATTTTAATATATATATTTATTGGGGGAAGGAAGTAACATTTTACCTCTGTGTATCTAATTCTTTTATTTAGCCCTGTTTCCCATGTATTATTTAACATTTTAATTCTCTTCTTTATTTTTCTGTTTTGTTCCTTTATGGCCAAGTGCACATCACAGACTGGGGACAGCATTTGAAAGTATGTCACATCAAAGATGGCCAGAAGAATTTGTTCCCTGGCCCTGCAAAAGCCTCATACCCCTGACAGTCGGCCCTAGTGCCCCCACCATATCCATCTCACCCCACGTTGAACCCAGGAATATTTGGTACCTGTAACTCTTTTCTGATTCTCACGCACTGCTTAGCAGTATCATTTACCTCTTCGCAAATTTAGATTTACACTTAAATGCTCTATTTCTCCTCACACTAGCTAATATTAATAGCTCCCCTAACTGGGGATTTACTCCGTGGCCAGCACTGTTCTAAAATTACATGAGTTAATGTATTCAATATTAGAAATATTCCTATGAGACAGGTACCATTATCCCCATTGCAAGTATGAGTCAAGTTGAGGTGTGGGGCTGGGGTAAGTGTTCCCAGCCACAGGTTGTCTGAGTTAGGAAAGCTCCTTTGGAGTCAAGACTTCCCCGGACAACTGGGTATCTTTCAGTAAGTCACCATGATTTGCATTCAATAAGGGACCTGTAAATGCAGGTGGTAGTTCTGTGAAAACAAAGCCTATTTTTTCTTTATGGAAAAAATAAAGAAAAAAAAAAAAGACCAGGGAACTTACTCTCTGCTAATGCCATTTTTATGGTTTTCTCTGTATGTTTTTTTTATTCTTCATTAAATTAAACATTTTAGATTAAGCTGACTTGTACTCAATTCAGAAGCAAAGAATGTTAATGATATGGAGGCTTTTCTGGCACTGATTTTTTTCAAAGTATCAACCTGTGCTTTGGAGACATAACTAGAAACATGGACAGAAACTCCCTATTATGCAACAAACCACTTCCTGTGTCTGTTTATTCATTTATCTGCAGTATTTTAGCTAAACTCTTCTTCTCCGGTAGGGTCCTATAATTGCGACTATCTCACTACAATATCACAGTGTGGAAGAGCATGGATTTTGTAGCAAGATATTGAGGTTTGGACCTGAGATAATTCAGTGTAAATAATACTTGTCTCATTAGGGTGGTTGAAAGGATTACTTATGTTAATATATGTAACACACTTAAAACAGCGCAAAACACATAATTAAGTACTTTATATCTGTTCACTATTACTAAAACCCCACAATCTTAGGAGACACGCTTAATCACGCCTTCTGCAGTCAGCAGCTTCAACTCAGTTCAACCTGAAGGATAACAAAATAGAAGCCTCCATTCTCACAGCAACATCAGACACTAGATGTGAAAGGAACCCCAGGATACGCTGTTCACACTTCTCTACTATGCACCTAACAGGTGGCAGTTGCAATTTCCCTTGAACATTTCCAGTGATGGGAAGTTTACTATCTCAAGCAATTTCCTTCCGTGATTGACAGTTTAATTATGAATACGTTTATGCTTTATACTGAACAGAAATTTATCCTTCTGTAAATTCTACTTACTGGTTCAAATGTTGGATCAGTGGTTTTCTGATTTCTTAGGCAGAAGTGCTTTGGGAGTTTTTAAAATGTTTGATTCAACTTTTTTTTTTTTTTAATTATTTGTTTTGAATTATTTGTTAAAACTGAAATTCCAAAAAAAGTTATCTAATATCCCTGGGAAGATTGCTTAGCTTCTCCTATTCTCCTCATTTTAATCTGTAAAATGGGCATAATTAGTAAATGAATCATCAGCATTCAATAAATGTCAGCTGCGTCTTTATATAGTTATTATCATTGTGTTTGTGGCATTTTGATAGGAACTATTAGGAGGAGACCTTAAAAACCTATAACTCTAGCTTGCTCATGCTTGCTGTGGACAGTCCTCAACTGCCCTCTTCCTCAACCCAGCGGAGGTCTTTTTGAATTTGTCACAGAAGTTTGTAATACAAACTTGACCTTGTAATACACTGAGCTGGGCCCACATCCCCAGCCTGATAATTCATCGTAAGTGATCACTCTTGCAGTCCCCGAGGATCTTCCAGGAACGATGTTCACATTCCCCGTTCTCCTGGTAGCAGATGCGTTGGAAATCCAGGGTAGCTGAGTTTAACTCACACTGCAGTGTCGAGAGGCTTTCCGTGCTGGTTGAGTGACCCTGTGTAACTGCTACCCACTGGGAATCCTGCCATTCCTGCACGTTTTCAGCTGCCAGACCCTCCGTAGGACTCTGTGGCCTCAGAATAGGGGGAAATCCACCACCGCGGCTTTTTGCTTTGGGATAACTCCCGTCTCATGTGAATCCAGTTTTGCAGAGTCTAGAGACCTGGAGATTAGGGAGACTTCAATCTTCCAATTCAGAAAATCCTCTTAAGTTTTTCCTTGCAGCTCTGAGCAGGAGCTAGAGTAAGGAGGAAGTCTGAGCTTGGCTAAAATAACATCCCCCTTCTTTATCTGTCCTATAAATATCTATGAAGCATATTTTTAAACGAGCTTTAAAAATTATAAATGTAATATATGTACATAGTAATATTTTTCTCAAACCTTACCCACATAGGTATACAGCAAAAAACAAAAAGTTACATATCCCTAACCACTATCACCCTCAATTCTACCCACTAATAAAACTCCTTATAAGTTGTTGCAGAAATTGTATACTCTTATGTATATCATTATGCAATTACGCCTATATGCCTATTTTTATGAGAATACTCAGGGATTCTTACTATAAACATATAAACGTATGCTCCAAATTTGGGTCATTTTTTCTGTGGCAGCACATACAGGATGCTTCTGCTTCCTTCTTTCCAAAAGCTCTATAACATTTCGTTTAAGCAATTTTTTTAACCAGCACCTTATTTGTTAATGGATACTGAGATTCTTTTTTTTTTGTCATTGTTACTTTAGACTGCAGTAACCAGCCTCAAAGGATGCCCTCTAGTGAGTCTCATGTGCGGGCCTTGCCCTTGGGAATCCCCATCCCTCACTGAATGGGGCTGACCCATGTAAGAAGAAGGAAATATGGATACAGTGATGTGGAACTTCTAGGACTAGGTCATAAAAAAGCATTGGGACATCTGCCTTGCTCTCTCTTGGGTCGCTCTGTCTGGTAGAAGCCAGTTACCATGTCATGGGGATCCTCCATTCTTCCGCTGACTGAGAAGTCTGTGGGGTGAGGAATTGCGCATCCTTCGGCTTGTCAGTCATATGAGTGAGTCACACTGGAACCTGATCTCCCAGCCTCAGTCAGGCCTTCAGATGCCTCCACCCACACCTCGCCTACAGTCTTGCCCGAGAACCTCTCCCGAGACACATAAACTGTATAAGATAATGAGGTTTATTATGACTTGAAGCTTTTAAATCGTGGGGTAATTTCTTATGCAGTAATAGATAACTACAACACAAACAGTTCCATAACAATCATCTTGGTCTGCTCATTTTTGTGAAAACATGAAAGCTTATACAACAAATTCCTAGTTGTCAAATTACTGAGGTGGAAAGAATGTGAATTGCAAATTTCACTTAATAATGTTGTTTAATTTAATAATGTCCTACAATGGCAATGAATGAGTGGGTTTCCTGACATTCACCCCAGCATCACAGCCTACACTAGATTTTTGCCATTTTATAAATTTAAAAATGTATTTCTTGTTCTTTTTTTTTTTAATTTGGATTTCTTACTTATGGATGAGGTTGAGCATGTTTTTCATAGATTTATTAGCCTGTTATATTTGTTAACTATCAACTGCTGTCTTTTACTCACCTTTATATTAAATTGCTCAGCTTCTTCCCATTAATTTGTTAGAGCTCTTTGTATAAGAAAAATTAGCCCTCTTTTTATATGTGTACATATTTCCCCCCATTTTGACATTTTAATTTTAACATTACTTGTAGAGCTTTTTCCGAGAAGAGGATTTTTAGTCTTTGTAGGTTATCTTTTAAAAAATATTTTGGATTTTGTAAAAAACTTTATCACCTCTAAAATTACTAAAAGAAGTCTTCATATTATCTTCTTAAAAAAACATCATGTATTTTTTTTTTCCTACCAAGAGGAAGAGTCCTGATTTGTAGTATTTGCTAATTACTGAAGTGTAAACACTTTCACCATGCCCAATTATAAGCTATCAATGTGAACCGAACACAGAGTGAACTAGGAAAAGATGCGCACAATTGGCTACTGCCAGCTGGTGTATGGCAGGTCTAGCACATCCCTGCACCAGAAATGTAGTTTGACATAAGGGATGAGAGAGATCCAGGTTCTTTTTTTGTTGTTTTCCATATGGCTTTTTCCCCCCCAAAAATGGTAAATTCACTTTTTTTTTGCTCAACTTTATCATATTCATATCTCTTATATATATTTGGGTCTATTTCTGTACTCTTTTCTCTTTCATTGATTGTCTATCTATTCCAACACACAAATAGTTTAATTACTAGAGTTTTATAATATCTTAGACTATCTGGCAAGACTAGTCCTCTTCAATAGTCTTCTCTTCCGGCATTTACCGTGGCTCTGTTCAGAGATTGCTCTAATAGATAAGTGATTGATTTAGAAAGCCTTATAGCTTGACACATGCAAAATTTAAGCCTATGAAGGCACACCACTAAAAGTATACCATCATA
The DNA here is from genome assembly GCF_022355385.1 of Mustela nigripes. Taxonomy (NCBI): domain Eukaryota; kingdom Metazoa; phylum Chordata; class Mammalia; order Carnivora; family Mustelidae; genus Mustela; species Mustela nigripes. Next base: position 172,932,920 of record NC_081558.1, read on the forward strand.
ATGGTTATGTGATCGTGTTTCCGGCAAGACCCAAGAATACCTTTTGGTGAATGTTTTTGTCATATGTCAACACTCAGATAAAAGCAATTGAGCACATAACTTGGTCGTATTTTGATAATTTTATATAGATAGTGTTAATGCTAACTTTATGTTTTAGATACATATTTATACGAGGGAATGAAAGAAAGTAGTGCCCTCAAGAAGTTTTGATTCAGTTTATTGGAAATAGTCCAAGACAGCCAGGTGAGTTCTTTTAAGGAACTATTTGTATTATTTATTATTATAAATTAGATTTTTTCAATGCCATACAACAGCAATTTTAAACGAATAGATTGGAGGTTGTTAGCAGACGTAGATGCTGAGGTGTGTATAAGACTATAACTTTCATTGAAGTAACTAAATTTTCTTTTTTTTCAATAATTTTTTAAAAAATAAACATATATTTTTTATCCCCAGGGGTACAGGTCTGTGAATCGCCAGGTTTACACACTTCACAGCACTCATCATAGCACATACCCTCCCCAATGTCCATAACCCCACCACCCTCTCTCTATCCCCCTCCCCCCAGCAACCCTCAGTTTGTTTTGTGAGATTAAGAGTCACTTATGGTTTGTCTCCTGAAGTAACTAAATTTTCATTTTAACATAAAATTTTACCAATTACATTTTTAGTTAATATTATATATATATATACACATGTATGTGTATATATATATATATATACATAAATGTAAGCTTTTATTCCAACATAGGTTTTCACTGTTAAAAATGTTTGAAATCCATGAGCTGAGCCTTCAGCAAGATGTATGGATGGCTGGGGCAGAGAGTTGCGTCTCTTAACTCAATTGTAAAAAGTTGCTAGGGTTTTTCTTTTGATATTCAGTTCCCCAACCCACATCACTCCATATACCTTGGGAATGAAATGCCCTCATCTTCTATGTTTTTTTGTCTTTTTGTTGTTCTAATGTTCATCTACCCTCATCAAAAAGTGATTTTAAAGATTTATTATTATTTATTTATTTGACAGAGAGAGATCACAAGTAGGCAGAGAGGCAGGCAGAGAGAGAGGGGGAAGCAGGCTCCCTGCGGAGCAGAGAGCCTGATGCGGGGCTCGATCCCAGGACTCTGGGATCATGACCCGAGCCGAAGGCAGAGGCCCAACCCACTGAGCCATCCAGGCACCCCCCAAACTGAAAAAACTATTTACATTTAGAAATGTAAATAAAAAGATCAGTGGTTGCCAGGAGTTAGGGTGGAGGTAGGGATGAATAGGCAGAACATAAAGGGTTTTTAGGGCGGTGAAACTACTCTGTGTGATAAAGTAATAGTGGACACATGTCATTATGCATTCATCCAAACCCCTAAAATATGCAACACCAAGAGTGAATCCTAGCATAAACAATGAATTTTGGGTGATAATGATGCATTACTGTACATTCATCAAATTGATGATGATGGGGAAGGCTGTGCAAGTGTGGGGCAAACCCATTCATTTAAGGGTGTGTGGGAAACCTCTGTACCACCCCTTCAATTTTCCTGTGAACCCAAAACTGCTCTAAAAAGTAAAGTTTATTAAACAGAAGTGCAAATGAAAGATTTGAGGTGCCCCTTCTCCTAAGGGTTTTCACGTTTTAACAGGGAACAAAGCTGAAGAGCTGATGGACTAACACTTCAGTTCTCACCGCAGGTGGATGTGAGAATTTACAGACATCAGAGCCTTCCCATGATTCATAAGGAAAGGAGTGGGAGCAGAGATGAAAGGCAGAAGGCAAAACTGAAAAAGCTAAAGAACTAAAGGCACAGGATTTGTGTTCTAGTTGAGGCTTTATCATTTCCTGGATGAGTGATCCCAAGACTCATTTTCCTTACCTGAGTAAGAGGCTTAACAGCAAGAGCATCCTATCAGTGCTTTTTGTTTTGTTTTTAAGATTTATTTACTTATTTTGGAGAGAGTGAGCACGGTGGTGGGGGAGATGCAGAGGAAAGGAGAGAGCCTTAAGAAGACTCCCTGCGGAGTGCGAAGCCCAAAGTGGGGCTCCATCTCCCAACCCTGAGATCACAACCTGAGCTGAAACCAAGAGTCGGTCACTTACCCAACTGGGCCACTGTGCACCCCTATCAGTGCTTTAATGAAGATAAATTGAGATCATATAAGAGAACATGCTTCATTAATTGAAGTAATACAAAAATGTTGTCCAGTCACATAGAACGTAGATCTGCTTTAGAAACATCTAGACTCCAAAATGGCAAACGGATCAGTCTGCCTTGATCTCATCAGTTTTCCTCTCCTTCTTAAACCCTGTGTCTCAACTTCCTCATCTCTAAAATTGGGATAACAATATTTACTTCTCCAGATTGTTTGAAGGACTAAAATAGATAGGCTTATAAAGTATTTAGAAAAGTGTCTGTCTCTCCCTCCTCCCACTCAAGTTAAGTGCTTCACAAGGGTTGTTGTTGTTGTTACTGTTTCCTCCCTAGATCCACAGGAAAAGACGTTAGAGTCTGTCCCTGAAATTCAGCTCAATCAAAAGTCCAGCCCCTTTGCCCCAGGAGGGAAGGAACTCTGACTGTCCCACGACTTCTCTTAGGGCATTTATGACTTCCTACCTCCCACTGCTCCCACGCTCCTTCCTCAACACTTTGGGTGGGTGTGTGGCTTTTGCCCCAACGTTCTATTAAAATTGCACCTGTTTTAGAGGAAGTAAACTTTAAAGGGTTCTTTGGACAGTTAAAAGTGAAGTGACACATTTAGAAACGCAGAGAACTTGAAAAAGACAACTTTACAAACACGATAATTCTATTTTAACTTGCAATATGCAGTTAAGAAGAGAACTGGAGTAACACTCATTATTTGTAACTGCTGATACAAATCTGAAAAAGATGTTTATTCTTCTTTTCTTCATTTTTATTTTCAGTTGCCACCTGTCTTCTTAGATAGAAATAACTTCCTTTCTATAAAGCTGCTCTGTTTCTCTGGGAGCGGGGAGACTGAACATCGCGTGTGATTGCTTTACTCATTTTAGTAAAGAGATCAGTCACCAAGTCACCCTTTGCTCTCCAGTGATAGCTCTCACCTCTCGTTTTCGCAAGAAATGATAGAGCAAATGAGTCAGCCCCAGGGCCCTTCTAGAATGGCACGCGATGCTCTGGGCAACCTCCACCTTCGCTAGACCAAAGACGTTTTACGAAAAGCCTTCAGAAACCCTTCTTCATGAAATACAGGCGCACATCTGGTTTCCTCTTTTTTTTTTTTTTTTTTTTTTTCCCCTCCTTCTATTTGTCTCTATTTGGCTTTCCGGATTTCATTTAACTTTTTCAAAACACCAAGGAATGATCTTTAGTAGGAATAAAAGAGCAGAGATAGAGTAGCCTTGATGGTCCCCTTTAAGGTAAGATTCTGCATGTTTATGTGTAAAGAAGGTATTTTGAATAGCAGAAAAGGGTGGGTGCGTTTATTTTCCTAATCATCAGTCACCTCCGAGTCAACAAGTACAATACTAGAAAAATCTTTTTGCTTAAGCTGCATTCTTGGTTTCCTTTCCTTCCTGAGATAAATTTGATTTTAATGACATTTTCAAAACGAGTACCATGTTCCCCCTCCCTTGTTTTTCTATGTTTTTAAAAAAATCACAACAATGTTGAATTACTTGGAATGATACGTGCAATAAAATAATTCTTAAATAATTGGAGAAAAACAAAATATGTGGCTGAGAAATTCAAAATGAATCATAAGTTTAAACTACTTTTTAACCAGCTTTGTAAATAACCACTTGTTTGTAAAGGAGGAGGTAATTTATGTGGTGGGAGGGGGAAGAAAGATTTTGGCTCCTCTGAACTTTTATTATTGTTCCTGTATGTATATCCTCTAGAAAGTAAGTAAACCAATAATATTTTAAAATGGTTTAGTCCCTAACTATTCATTGCATCTCATGAGCATTCTTTCTTGTTGGCAAGAATTCAGTGTGTTATCAGGATGGGTAGTGTCAGCCTGGTATCATTAGACACAAGGACTTTGGGCAGCAGGACAGTGAATAAAGTGGGTGTGAAAGGAAACTCTGATATTAGAGAAATTGATTTAACCCCATACACAGGATAGAAAAAGTCAACTATTTGACCAAAACATCTGTCTTTAAAAAAATAAAATAAAATTCTAATCGGATGAACAAACGGGACTTCAGTTGGAATGTTTCTTTTTGTCTATTTATACATGTTCTTGTAATCACTCTGATCAAAGGGTTTGGATTAGGTAGTATTATTCTTATGCATTGGAATAAATCAATATCTATAATAAAAATGCTGAAAGATGGTAAGGAATGGCAAAGTGGGCCAGATCTATGATCCATCCTCCTTAATCCCACCTGTTTCAGACCGATCCAGGGGTAGTAGGTGGAATGACCTGGTAGTTACCCTCCAGGCAACATCTAAAGTTTGGGAAGAGCCTGTGAACAAAGCCAGTTGCCAACAACTGGCAAATATTTGGCTTGGTGATGCTTAATATTTGTTGAGCAAATGAATGGACCAAGAATAAACTATCTTATAATTATCTATATTCCCTTGAAGCGAATCTTCCTTTATATTCCTTATTGGATATGACAAGTTCTTTAAGTGTCTTGCATTATCTTAAAAATTACCTGTCTTTGGCATTAAGAAAGTTTTTTTTTTCTCTCAACTTGATATTGCAGGATTTCATTTATCTTAAAGCATAAGACAGAGAGGAAATGTTATATCCCCTAACTGATGTTCTCCCTGCCTCAGTTAAATTCTGGTTTCACTCAGAAATGGAGGAAATCTGGTTTAGTTGTAAATGTTTAGTTGTAAATGCTGTAAATTACAAACCTGTAAGAAAACAAACTGCTGACCAGAGTATTTATAGCATGGCCACCGTGAGGTTAAATGTTAATTAATTATGATTACTCCTTACTACCAGGGATGTTACAAGATCAACAGGAGCAGATAAGAAAGAGGAGCATAATTTATAAGCAATGCCAACTGAAGGTTAATTGCAGGGGAATGAGCAATTATTATGTGGTAATGACTTACTGCAATAGACTCTAATAAGGCTTTTGTAGTATATATGAACACCATTTGGAAAGGCCTGGAGGGACTAAAAGAGGAAGGATGCAGAAGATAATTCCTTTGGTTAACAAGAGAATTTGTTGACAGAGACACTACCATATTTCACAATTTCCAGGAACTAGAAACAGTTGATTAGTCACATCTCTTGTGAGTATGGGAGCAAAAGGTGGAAACCATTTGCAATATTATGGGCTACTCCTGATGAGACTTTGTAGAGAATTTGGCTTATGCTTTGGGGCATTGGAATGTAACTAAAATAGATCCAACATGGAGGGGACATGGGATTAAAACAGGACATAGTATAAGATTCTCAGATTGAAATAGCTTTAGGGTAAGACTGTAGAAGTGTGATTCCAATGGCCTTCTGACACAAATGCTGGGCATTTAAGAGAGGGCTCCAGAGTGACTTCCACCAGTGTTAAGTCCAGGAGTGTGGTCACTGGTTCCCTGGATTCACACTGAGTGTATCCAAACAAAACCCAGTCTCTTGGATATTTAATTACAAAGAATGACAAGTAGCAAAATTTAAGACCTTTTTTTCTTTTTTTTTTTTTTGGACAACCTTGTTCTCTCAGGTAAAAGAGCTTATTCTGGGCGTAAGGAAGCATTCTAGATTTATATCTATCCCACCAAAAATTCTGCATTGCTTAGAGAGTTCATTGGCACAACAATTTTCTGCCTCTGGCTTTTTCCTCTGTAAGGATACATTTTTACCTGATTCGGGACATTGTGGGAATTATTTCAAGAAGTACGTCAACTAGCAAGGGCTGAAATGTTTTTCAAATGCCTTGTGTTGGTTTCAAGGGTATTCATTCCTTTGGCTCCTTGTCTGTGGGGTTGCTTCAAGTCGGCAGCCCCCTTCAGTGATGCTTGCGGGTGGGGCATGATTCCTCTTTCAGTGTGGCGGTGTCTTGCTCCCCCTCTGCTTCCCTTTGAACACAGATTCAAGCTCTGCTGTTACCAATCTCGGGCTACTGTGCCACCTTGAATTATTGTAACTTTGGCAAGCCATCTTTTTCCTCCTGGGAGCCTGGAACATCAGCTGATAAAATGAGAGAATATAAGATGTATCTTCAATGTGAAGTAAGAGTTTGTATAATCTGAGAGTGAGACAGAGAAAAAGACAGAGAGAGAGAGACGGAGATCTTCCCTTGATTGTAATAAGGCTTTGGACTCAAATGGTGGAACATGAAGTGCAGAAAGGCGACCAAGGTCTCTGCTTGCCCACAGCCTGGGAATGGCTTGGTCTTTTCTAGTTGCAAGACTTACTTCTCTATTTCCCTATAGGATCATCGGACGCTCTAACACTTGCCATAGGCATCTACCATAAAACCGCTCTACTGTGCTTCAGTAATGTTTCCATGTTTTCAGTGATACTTCTTCTTTTTGTTCTTTTTAAAATTAACCAGAGATAGAAGATTACAGGATCCATACCCTCCTCTCTTGTGAACAGAGAATCAAAGTCATAGGATTTTCATGTTGCAAGGGTCATTTGAAGCCATGCAGTCCAACTTCCTGCCTTCATGCAGAGAAATAGGTCTCCGTAACCAGATGGGGAAGGTCCTCATGCCAAGCCCCACAGCTAGTGTTTTTTGGGGGAGTCCAATCCCATGAAATGTATAGCCCTATTTTCATTTGTCTAATCTTTCTCTCCAGAAACTTTGGACTTGATGTGCCACTATTCAGATTAGAGACCTGAGGAGTAAAGGCCTCCATAGGGTGTTTTGCAGGAAGGATGAAGAAAGAGAACAATAGAAAAAAGGGAAAATGTTTTTAAGTCCTGTGAACATTTTCTAAGGTATGCTTTGAAGTATGTGCTTTACCAGGAAGCTTAAGGCGATTGAGTCACCAAAAATTTCTGTCTTTTTCTTTTTTTTTTTTTTTAGGTAGGGAAGACATTTTCAGCAAATAGTCAGTGGTCAGGGCATACATGAGGCAATTAGCCCACTTCCTCCTCCCCCAACTTTGTTTCAGTCGTGCCCCCTAAATGAGGACACTGGGGTGGCTCAGGAGCTGGCATGGGCAGGGCTGAGCTGGGCTCAGGCTTCCCCCTGCTAGTTACAGGGAACGAAGTAGAGCCAGTAAGTGCTGCGGCTTTTCTATCATTGGCTGAATCCCAGGGTTTATCTGGTAAAATTAAAATTTACAGGCACACTTCATTTCATTGTGTGCTATTTTATTGTGCCTCACAGATACTGCATTTTCTTTTTACAAATTGAAGGTTTCTGACAACTCTGTGGCAAGCAAGTCTCTCTCAATGCCGTTTTCCAAAAGCATTTGTTCACTTCGTGTCTCTGTGTCACATCTTGGTAATTCTCACAACATTTCAAAGTTTTTCATTATTATTGTATGGGTTATCATGATTTGTGATAGGTGATTATGGCTCACTGAAAGTTGAGATGATGGTTCACATTTTTTTTTAGTAATGAAGTATTTTCTAATTCTAGTTATGTACCTTGTCTTTTTTTAGACATATTGTGCACTTAATAAACTACAGTATAGTGTAAATGTAACTTGTACATGCGCTGAGAAACCAGAAATATATTTGACTCTATTGCCATCCATACTGTTTGGAAACAAACTAGCAGCATTTCCAGGTGTGTCTGTATTCTTAATGCAACTTGGTTGGCCTCTAACACAAATGTTTTCCCTCAGAAGAATATACCTGTTACCCCTTCAGTAAAAGAGATGGTTTCTTAACCATTTGAAATAAAAATTGAGAATAAGAAAACAGCATTCTCGTCAGTTTAATTTCATCTCCTTAGTATCTTCATGATGTGGGCTTCTCCTATGTAGAATTTCTACCAACGTCATTGGAGAGCTCCTGGATTTCGAGGAGTTATTGAAAGTGGGCAGGAAGAAGGATAGGATGGCCGCTTTTAGGAACTGGCACATTGGGAGAGATCTACTTTCAGATAATTTATTAGTTTCCCAGAGCTGCTGCAGCTGTGCTCTGAACTGCATGGCTTAGGACAATGGAAATGTGTCCTCTCATAATTCTGGGGGACAGAAGTCTGAGAGCTGTCACCAGGGCAATGCTTGCCCTAAAGCTCTAAGGAAGGAATTGCTTTGTTCTCTCTTCCAATCTCTGGTAGCTTGTAAATGCCATCTTCTCCCTCTCTTCCCATCATGTTCCCTCTGTGTATGTCTGTGTCCATTTTTCCCCATTGGATAAGAGCATCAGTCCTGTTGGAGTAGAGCCCACTCTAAGGACCTCATCTTAACTTGATTACCTCTGGGAAATCCCTGTCTTCAAATAAGGTCACATTCTAAGGGTCTAGCAGTTAGGACTTCAACACACCCTTTTTTATTTGAGGGCAGGGGCATAGTTCGTCCCATAAGAATACAGTCTGTCAATACTGGGAATGCAATATCTACATGGCTACTCAAGCTTTCCGTGCTACTCAGAACCAAACATCCTGACTGCGACTTCTCCCCGGCGTCTCCAGCGTCCCCCCTGGCTTGGCGTGTGCTGCTTACTGCAAGTTAGGACACAACCATGCGTCTCCAGGGAGTGGTCCTGGGGTGTGTGCTAGCGGGGCTTGTGTTTTTGGTGTTTTCCTCTACCCTCGCTGAGTTTCACATGAAAGGGAGACATTGCTCAAAAAGCAACGACAGTGGTGTGCGTAGCTGGTTCTCTCAGTTGGGGGTCGGGGGCTTCAGGCAGAGCTGCGAGTGATGAAAAATCGCATGGCAGGAATGGTTGCATGTTTCAGAAGTTTGGTTATGAACTAGATCACTCTGTGTTTTGCTGTTATTATTCTTACCCAAAGTTGCTAAGGATGTTCTTTTTTCTTTGAGAGGAAGTTCTCTCCTTTCTCTAAAAATTACCTAATGATAGCAGCAAGGGTAGTTCTTAATTATAGAATCTTCTAACTCTGTGAAAATGAAGCCCAACGTTTCAAAAAAGTTTTGTGTTCCTAAACACGAGAGGATTAAAAAATTATGGTATTATTTAAAGGACTCCTGGGGCATTTTGATTCACTTAGGTATATTCCAGTGTACGGAAACATTTGCTTTTCAGATCTGTAGAAGTAGAAACAGGTGGATTTGCAAACTAACACAGTGTCCCAATGCGTTTAAGATTGCCATTTCATAATGATCACGTAAGCAGCCCCACGACTCCTACTTTGACCGCAACCAATGCTGTTACTACTAATAGAAGCTGAATTTATTGAGTATGTGTTCTGTGCCAAGCACTGTTCCAAGTTATTTGCCATGTTTTGACTAATTTCACTTCCACAACAACTCAGTGAGGTAGATACCATTCTCTTTAATTAATTAAAGAAATTGAGGCACAGAGCCTAAATTTATACGCTAAGTGGCAGAGCCAGAATTCAAATCTGGACTCAGACCTCTTAAACTTGCTTTCAATCACAAAACAAAAAATATTCTAGAACAATGCATTCCAAAGTCTGTGCCACAGAACACCCATTTTGTTCAAATCTCCCGAAAAAAAGGAAAAAAAAGTTTATGTAATTAAATACATTTGGGAACTACTGCAACCTACCACCCCTTCATGTAGACTCATAATGTATGCTATATTAAAAGTTGTGAGAATTTTCCCAGAAAAGAAACCTATATAACAGAATGTAAAATTGAAATTTCAGCTAGGCATCAAGATAAAATAAATGCTAAATTCCCAAGTGAGTTGCTAAGTCACCATATGCAGACTTTACAAGCATAATATCTGGGTACCTATTCCACAATTCTTGGATCCTTTCAGAGAATTGAGAGGTTTTTGTGAGATTTTCTTGGGAAAGGCTGGTCACTGTGCTATGGGGTCCCCACTTTTAACTGTTGGGAAAGTTGCTGCCTCTTACAAGCCCAGTGGCTTCCGTGGGACTAGTTAAGAGATAAATATGTGTTCCCGTATGTCAGGGACACTGCAGACTGAGGTTGATGCAAAAGTTGACTTATTAGCATTTTGGTGGCCAATCTGGGAGCTTCCTGCTGCAAAGGGCCAAAGATGTCTCACTGCTTCCCATAAGACAATGCAGAGGGTGGTAATCACTGTGGGACCTCACTGCTGGTGGACTAGGTGCTAAATGGGATGGATGTCAGGAGGGAACAAGGAGTACCCCTTAAGTCTTGACAGTTGATGCCAGAGAGATCTCCTCGGATGCAATGTCCAAAGAACTCTCCAAATTGGCACATATGAGTCACCTTCACCATCTGCTATGCCCAAGGGACGTGAAGTCACTCACCTCTTTTTCCTGGGCTCACCTAGGGCAGCCAGATAAAATACAAGATGCTCAGTTAATTTAGAATTGCAGATGAATGTTGAACATTTTTTATTATAAGTATATCCTATCCAATATTTGGGACATACTTATATTAAAAATTACTTGTTATTCATCTGAAATTCAAATTAACTAGGCATCTTATATTTTTATCTACAAAATCTGGCAAACTTACCCCCTCCCCACCTTTCCCCTAGCAGCTGGTGAGTAGGTGAATGGTGAGGGGCAGGAAAGAACAGAAGTTGTTCTGTTTTCTGAATTAATACTATTTAAAGAGATTTAAAGATCTTCCCCAAAGAATAAGTAGAAAAGTCAATAGATCTGCTAAGGTCATTAAGCATGGGCAGGGAATTATTGTACTACTAAATAAATTTTAAAAAATTGAATGAGAATAAAAAATTAAATTGTATTTTGAGTATACCACAAATCTTCTTGGTTAGATGATCCAGGTCTATCTACTTGACTTTGTGTGTTGAGCTGTTCCTCTCCAGGACCGTAACTATCAACTTCTCTTAGAAGTTGTGCTCTTCGGGATACTTTTTTTTAAAATCATTATATTTTATTTTAATTTATTTCATCATGATAAATGAATTCTTTAATCTCCATCCCCTATTTCTCCCATCCCCCACATACCTCCCCTCTAGTAACCATCAGTTTGTTCTCTATAGTTAAGAGGCTGTTTCTTGGTTTGTCCCTTTTTTTTTTCTTTGCTCATTTGTTTTGTTTCTTAAATTTCACATATGAGTAAGATCATATGGTATTTGTCTTTCTCTGACTGACTTATTTTGTTCAGAATAATATGATCTAACTCCAACCATGTCATTGAAAATGACAAAATCTCATCCTTTCTATGGCCAAGTAATATTTGATATATATATATGTATACACACACACATACACACACACACATATATATATATTAGTCTTTATTCATTCATCTGTTGATAAATACTTGGACTGCTCCCATAGTTTGCCATGGCAAATAATGTTTTTATAAACATAGCGGGGCGTGTATCCCTTTGAATTAGTGTTTTTGTATTTTGGGGGCAAATGACTAGTAGTGTAATAGCTAAATCATAGAGTTCTATTGTTTGAGGGACCTCCATACAGTTTTCCACAGTGACTGCACCAATTTACATTCCCACCAACAGTGCAAGAAGTTTCTTTTGTCTCCATACACTAGCCAACACTTCTTTCTTGTATTTTTTATTTTAAACCATTCTTCAGAACACATTTTGAGAAATTCTGCTTTGTTCTGTAACTTTGTGGTGTAATTTAACGAAAGGGCTGTCCTGGAGAATTTTAGCAGACTTAGGTGGGAAGCCATGGTATTAGCATATGAGGTCCCATAAGCTTTCAGATTAAAAAAACAACAACCCAATTCAGAAGGGCTTTATACAACAAAAGAAATGCTTAGGTTCAGGTGACTGGAAAGTCCAAATTAGGGAGGACTTCAGGATTGGTTGAACTAGCAGCTCAGCCATGCCACTAAGGACACAGTTTCTTTTGTTTTGTGTTGCTTTTTCTGTCTTATCTCTTTACCGTCAACAATGTTAATTTTATTCCAAGACTGGGTCCCTTGCTCTTAGTAAGGTGGTTACAAATTTCAACAGGGCCTGGGAAGGGAGAGAGCAGTGTTGTCCTGGCATTCTGGATAGCCTGGTGGGGCGGTCGCCTGCTGGCCCTGTGCTTCCTGTAGCCAGAGGATGGAAGTTACCGAGAACCTGAAGTTTATCCAGGCTTTTCCAGGGGCTGAGAGTGGGTTCTAATTTTACCAAAACATAGGAGCTGTGTGGGAAAGAACAGATAGATGATTGCCAGGGATGGGGGTGGAGTGTGAGAATGGATGCTGGGTCAAACAACAAACGTCCAATACAGCTGGGAATTTGTGTTGCTACCATTCTGCATGCAGGGGTGATACTCAACAACTGTCAACAGTCAGGGCACCTGGGTGGCTCAGTGGTTGGGCATCTGCCTTCAGCTCAGGTCATGATCCCAGGGTCCTGGGATCCAGCCCCCCATAGGGTTCCCTGCTCTGCGGGGAGCCTGCTTCTCCCTCTCCCACTCCCCATGCTTGTGTTACCTCTCTTGCTGTCTCTATCAAATAAATAAAATCTTAAAACAAAACAAAACAAAACAAAACAAAAAACTGTCAACAGTCTGTACTCTCTTGGGCACCAGCCAGTCTGAAAAGATACTCTCCTCTCATTAGGCTGGTGCCCAAAGGCCTCTTGCTTGCAGAGTGACTTTAATCCTTTAGTTGCTTGATATTGAAGGGTCCAGGAGCTCCTAAGGAAGGTGACAGAAGGCTATGATAGGTGGGCACCCAGAGGACTCAGGGCAGTAGCTATTTAACAGCTGAAACAGAAATATAACATTGTCTTAATTTAACAGCATTTATAATTGTACCCATGTATACTAGCTCAAATATTTTTTAAAAAAATTCATTTACTTATTAAAGAAAGAGAGAGAGAAAGATTAAACAAAGAGGAGGAGAGGCAGAGGGAGATAGAGAAAGAAGCAGGCTCCCTGCTGATCAGAGAGCCGACTCGGGGCTCAAACCCAGGACCCTGGGATCATGACCTGATCTGAAAGCAGATGCTTAACAATTGAGCCACCCAGACACACCTAGCTCAATGATTTTTTTAAAAAATTAAAAAAAAATTAGGGTTCTGAGTAAAATTCTTCACTTAATTCCTTATTTGAAAAATGAGTGGGTTAAATTAGATGATTTTACAACTCCTTTGACAGCAATGTTTGTGCTGTATTCTATAAAATTTATATAAATAAGCCTTTAATTTTATCTATCATGCACATTGTGATATGTCTGCATTAAACAGAACATAGTAAACAGTTATGTATCTTTAAATGCAGAGAACCAAATTTGCATTTAAACTTGGCACATAACATTTAACTGAATTAAGTCTGAATTTAACTAGATCTTTATGCTGAAATTTTCAAATGCACTATTTCTAAAGATCATGAGGGTCTTTCTCTTGTTTTTCATATTCTATGTTTTACAGTAAAACAAGGGGGGAAAACAACCATTTAACATGTTAAAAACCATAAATGTTGTTTTGACCTTAACAGAAAGCAGAGAAATGGCTAGAGTTGCCAGGCTTTCACATGAAGATGGTTCAGTGGCTGAAGTAATTCATTCATGGCCACTATTTGTAGGGTTACCGAAGGGTGGAGGGGTAGAGGGAGTAGAAGCCACAGGTCATTTCCTCTCCCACTGGGTCAGGGCCCGCAGGGCAGAGCTGATGTGCAATTTGGAGAACATGAGTTTTTCTCGAGGGCTTTGCCTGCCTGCTCTCTCACTCCCTGAGAAGGCTTCTCAACTTCTTAGGTCCTCAACTGGCTAGTCTTCTCAGATACAAAAAAACACAGGGAAAGAATTTTTTTCCTAAAATAAATGGAAAATCAGTAACAGTGACAAATCTTTCCCCTATTTCCCATCGTCTTGTCCCTTCTACCTCCCCACCCATCCCTTGTCCCCAAACAGAGTTAATTATTCCAGAAGGTAGTGTTGTTTGTAGGCACCAGAATTACAGGTGGGAAGAATATTATTACGTATTTCCTATTTTTTTCCTACATAGAGACATGCATAAAATGTTTGGGATATTTTCAATTTTTCAGTCTGAGGAGCATTTAAAATATTTGCAGATCTATTTTTGTGGATATTTTTTTCTGTATTTTAAGTCATCAAAATGTCAAAGCCAAGAAAGGTTTTGACTTTCTAAGAGAGAACTTTTTGACTATAGCCAATATTTTCTCCTATCTTCAGAGCAAAAAGCTATCCTGATTTGGTAGATCCATAGGTCCTTCTCTCCTTCTTTATACATAATTTATGATAGAGTTATAGGCATGCACATATCTGCATTGATTAATCCAGTTGAAAAACCTTAGAGACTTCCAAGAAAACACATAAGCCACAGGAGTAAGGACTGATCATCCTATCCCTTTAGAGGTGTTTTCTGTTACAGGCCTAGCTAGACCTAAATAATAAATGTATTATAATGTTTTGAACAAAGTAGTTCTCAAATATAATTTATAAAATTTGCCACCCAGACACTGTAATAAATTTATTAACCATGAACGAGGACCCTGTTTTTTTGGGTCTGCGTCTTTGGCTATATACATATCCAAACATATCCATTTATGTATATAGTCTGCCTTATCTTTAATGTTACATATAGTTAATATATACTCTAACAGCAACTTGATAAACCTTAAGTCTCCACAATTAAATTATTTTAAATTAAAATTTGTTTTTGAAATATATGTAACTGTGTTTGGGCATACAGGATTCATACAGAATTTAAAAACAAAACAAAAATTACTCTCATCACCTACGTAAGTTTGCTCATTTAGTTCTCAATAACCGCCAAGGAACAACGTTACCCACATTTTACAGGTGAGAAAACTGAGCCAGAGAATGTCAATAACTTGTTCAAGGTGACACAGACTTCTTTAGTGGTTTGTTGTTGTGGTTTCCAACTCATATTTTGCTGATTCTAAAGCCTTTATGTTTTCTACTACATCACATCATGTTTTTTATACTCCATTATTTGAAGGCATTCTTCATTTTAATTTTCTAGGTATGTGGGTGAAAGGTTGAAAAGAGTAGAAAAGTGCAAATAGATAAACTCTAACGATGACTACAATAGTAGCCATCACTATAGAGCTGAGAATTATTACCTATTACCTGAGGTGTCATCGAGGACTTTTCTTAAGACAGCTAATCAAAATACTTCTCAGAGGCACATATTTATAGTTCTCTGCTTAACATATGACTTTAACAGTATAAAAATGCACAAAACACTTGTTATTCCAATGTACAACATGCTCCATCTTTGACATGTCTGAAAGAAACTATTTTCCGAAAGGCTTCTTTAACCCTAGAAATTTATATTTTCTCTCAGAATTTTTTCTTTATATGTTAGTTCAGGTTTGCAGAGAAGCAGACCCCATGGAGTATGAAAGAGATTTATTGAGAGAAGAAGGTAGAGAAGCTGGGGAGAAAGGTTCAGACTGAAAAAGTGCTCTGACCACTGTGGAAAAAGAAAAGGAAGGAGGACTGGATAGGTTTTCTCACAGGTTGGATTAAGCACAATAACATGCAAACTATTCAGCAGTTCCTTGGTACTAAATGAATACTCTGGAAACATAGGTCTTGTTCTTAATCTCTGTTTTTAAAAATCATTGAAATGCAAATTGTAGATACTTTTTTTTTTTTTTTAAATTTTGTTTATTTATTTGAGAGAGAGAATGAGTGAGAGCATGGGTCTGTAGAAGGGGCAGAGCCACCCAGGTACCCCAAGAACTGCAGATACTTGTTACAACTCATCTGCCCTGTGCATTTTTTTTGGTAAGAGCTGTACAGTTACAATGGAAAATGGATGTCAAGCCAGTGGTTTTCCTTCCTTGAGTGCTTAGTGAACAATGTTTAGGCATCCTGAAAGCTAGAAAAGTTTCTAGGAAAGTCGAAGTGACAGAGAAAAGCTTTAAAAGTCAACATTTTCCCTAATTGATTGCTCAATTTAAAAAATTAGTTTCTTATATTTTAGAAATCTTTCAGTTGGGAATATTTACACTTTTTGAGAAGTATGTTGTTTGCAAATACTTTAAAATAGATCATATGGACTAAATGGTAAAGCTCATAGTCAACTATTATCTAATCAATTCTAATTTGCACTTAATTGAAAAGTTGAGGTATTTTAAAATAAGATTAAAAAACTATATCTATACACACAAACTAGCCTCACCTTTGACTTAATGAGCAAGCCAATTTAATGTAAAAGTAAATTGGAAGCTTTGAACTGAACAATGACTTTCTGCACTTGATATGAGAACAAATATGATCTGGTTGAGTTTTATTGAGGCTTTGTCCAAAGTTAATAAATCCCAAAGTTATGGATATTAAATTTAAAATTGAACATGATATTAAAAAAAATCCTGTTTTGACTTTAGAGGAAGAGACAAAATTGGGCTGAAACATTAATGCATGCTTTATACCACATCTGACATTTATTTCAGCATCCTTTATTTTACAGTTTAAGAAAGAAATACATATTCATTAGAAAAAAATGTAAAGCTTGCATAAAAATTTTTAAAAATAAAAATAAAATTGTCCTTGGTTCTACTACCTAAAACAACTATTGTTAACGTTTTAATATATTTCCAAAATAAAGCAAGCTGCGATAATTATTCTCAAAAAACATGTATACTTATAAAATAAATAGCAGGTTTAATTCTTGAATACTATGCTCTCTCATTCTTAAGAAATTATGTTTCCCTTCTCCTAGATTGTGGTCATTGGATTACTGACCTTATTGTCATCTTACCTCAGAACATTCTTAACTGACCCTCTTAAAAATGCTGCATGAAAAAATACTATTTCTTATTTAGAGTAAATATTATTTATTTAAAATAAATTTTAAATCAAGATTTTACATGTTTGGGGCAGCATATAATGTTCCTAATTTGAAAAACCCCTTTCTTTTTTAAAGCTCCACTTGGAAATCCTTACTAATATTCAGGAGTCATTTATGCAAATTTATACATGTTTTCTAAGAAGTATAAATGAGGTTCCTAGAGGACAAGTCTTGTCTATTTTTCTGCACGTAGAGCAGCGAGTGCAGCTTCTTGTCATAGCAAACAGCATTTCATAAGATGATGAACCTTTCAGTGTCTGATACTAGTTCTGGGGACATAGTCCATAGACACATAGTCTATGGTGGGAGTTTGACACTGGATTTCTCTTTTCTTCTTGTTTTGGGAATATCATAAGAAATTGGTGGCTAGAAAAAATTTGAAAAAGAAAGAATATGAGACTATAATTCTTACCTAGTATTTGTATGCTCTGTAAAAAAAGAAAATGTTTTCCTGTGAGGTCACTGTCTTAGATGCTACTGTCCTTTAATGTGGGGTTGGGTGTGAGAGGGAGGAAAAGAGACAGCTGTCCCCTCCTTACATGCAGCATATGTTGGATTGTCTATATCAGATTTTTAGTGACCACTGAGAGGGATAGAAGATGTCATTTTCTTTTCTTTCCTTTCTTTCTTGCTTGCTTTTTTAAGATTTTATTTATTTGTAAGAGACAGACAGAGAAAACACAAGTTGGGGGAGAGGCAGCCTTTCCACTGAGCAAGAAGCCTGATTCTGGACCCTGGGACCCTAGGATCGTGGTCTGAGCTAAAGGCAGACGCTTAACCCACTGAGCCACCCAGGCGCCCCAGAAGATGTCATTTCTGATGAATCACAATGAGGGGATCACATTCAGGGAAATGTGTTGCAAGAAAATATTCTTTTGAGATTGTATTTTCAATAAAGTGGACTTCCTCTTCCCTTGAACAGTATCTTTATTATGTTAGCCATAAATAGGTAAAGGGTTTAGTGATTTGAGATATTCACATTAGAAAAAAATAAGAAATAGAGCTTGAATTTGAAGAGTAATTAAAGATAGAAAGAATAAACTAAAACAAGGGAAGGTTGTGGTGTTAACAGAATCCATTAAAGAATCTGGGAATCAGAGGGGGAAAAAATATGAAGTGGAAAATGCATAAGTTTTGGAATCACATAAGTAGCCCTGGGTTTCATTGAAATCAAAGTTTTGTTTTTGGTCCAGTTCATTAAGAATGATGTGAAATCTGATTTCTTTGAATCCAATTTCCTTCATCTACAAAATGGTGCTGTTTCTCAATGGTCATTTATCAAGCTCTCTTTTTTTTTTTTTCTTCAGGTTTTATTTATTTGAGAGAGAGCAAGAGAGAAAGAAAGCATGAGTGGGGGGGGGGTTGGTGCAGAGGGAGAAGCAGAGTCCCTGATGAGCAGGGAGCCTATGGGGATGGATCCTGGAATCATAACCCGAGTGGAAGGCAGACACTTAACCGACTGAGCCACCCAGGCACCCCTCATCCAGCTCTTAATGTGTACCAGATACTGTGCCAAATTCCTTACATTCTCACTTTAATTAATTAGAGTAGACATCATCTAAGGCAAGTGTAACTGTCCACATTTTATGGAGAGAAATAGACACAGGAATGTTAAGAAACTTGCTCACCTTTGTAGATTATAGATAGCAAATTTGGATCTGTGTTCTTTAGCCACAGTGCTATATCACTCTCCCTGTGGTCATAGCTATATCATGATGACTATTATAAGCTAATAATTTAAATGTTTTATACCATGGTGTTTGAGTTAAGCTAGCTCTGCTCTTCCCAGGTAGTGCCAGAAGGAGACTATTAGCTGCTCTGGCATTTTCTTAGTTTCTATAGAGTTTATCTTCCAATTACTTGACCCATTTCCTCATTTCCTCTCAAAAGTGCAGAGTCATATACATTAGTTACTGTCTAATATGAAATATAGGCTTGGAGTTTGTGAAAAGGCTTACAGTATCCTGGCAATGTCTGGAGGAATTCTTGACTCTCGTATGATTATAACTGCGAGTCACTATTTTTTTTTTTTATTGCAAATAGTATTGGATTTGCACCAAAGAAAAGTTTTCCACTTAAATAGGAAATCAATGTCCAGAGAGAAAGAACTGAGTAGGAATTAAGTAAAAATTATTATACCACTTATTTCTCTAATCAAAATACAACTAGAATGACCTAAAAAGTTAAAGGAGAATGGCGAGATGCGTGTTCCTAAATGAAGTGTAACTGGGTACAGGTTTCCAGGCCCTCATAGTTACAACATATTAGAAGCAAAAGAAGTAATATTACAAACTGGAATATTTAATATTTGTAAAAATTCTTTATCTTAATGTTAGCCAAAGGTGTGATAATCCTAGAATGGTCAACTTAGTTCAACAGTCATGAGGGCCTGATTTGGAACAAGGATATAGATATACACAAATGAAGAATGTCTCTTCCCTTCTCCTTAGCCAGGGGACAGACCTCCAGTGACTCCATAGGCAGGTGGCAGTGTTGCTGTGCCATGGGAAGGCACTGGGAAACGGGGATTGAATGTTGGAATGGTCAAGCCTTGATCACCATTTAAAAATTTTAAATATGTTACAACTTTGAAATTGTTACTCTTAAGGAATCAGGTACTTGTACAGGTAACAGAAAGACCCTATTGAAAAGAATCATTAAATTATTAGGGAAAGTTTCAAGGCCAGTGTAGGAGTTATACTCACTCAGAAATCAGAAATACAGTACAGGGTGCCTGGGTGGTGCAGTGGGTTAAGCTGCTGCCTTCAGCTCAGGTCATGATCTCAGGGTCCTGGGATCAAGTCCCGTGTCAGGCTCTCTGCTCAGGGGGAGCCTGCTTCCTTCTCTCTTTCTCTGCCTGCCTCTCAGTGTACTTGTAATTTCTCTCTGTCAAATAAATAAATAAAATCTTTAAAAAAAAAAAAAGAAATACAGTACAGTGAAGAACTGGAGGACCTATGATGCAGAATTAGTGTTTTACAACAAATTTACTTTTAGCTACTATTTTTACTTGTGTACTTCATTTAAAAAACTTGAACTAGGGATGCCTGGTGGCTTAGATGGTTGGGCATCTGCCTTTGGCTAGGGTTGTAATCCCAGGTTCCTGGGATCGAGCCCCGCATCGGGCTCCCTGCTCAGTGGAGAGTCTGTTTTCTCTTCTGCCTCTCTCCCCTTCTTGTGCTCTCTTTCTCTCTCAAATAAATAAATAAAAATCTTAAAAAAAAAAAAAACTTGAACTAAATTCAGCTTTATTTTTATTATTTATTTATTTAAAGATTTTCTTTATTTATTTGAGAGAGAGAGAGTGAGAGAGAGTATGAGAGGGGAGAAGGTCAGAGGAAGAAGCAGACTCTCAGTGGAGGTGGGAACCCTAATGGGACTCGATCCTGGGACTCCAGGATCATGAGCTGAGCCAAAGGCAGTAGCTTAGCCAACTGAGCCACCAAGGCGCACTTCAGCTTTATTTTCTTACTGCAAAATTAATGCATATTCTTTTTAGAAAATACAAAGAATAACACAAATAAAAATCTCCCTTTACCTTGCTATGTAGTGCGGAACGAAGCTAACATTTTGCTCTATAGGGTTCTGGAATTGCTGTATTCTAATGTAAATGATATAGTTGCAACCATGTGATTATTCTCGAAGTACTGTTTTGTAGCCTGCTCTTTCTTTTTTTTAACTTAATTTCATTTAATTTATTATGAAGATCTTTTTCATGTCAGTACATGGTAGAGTATTTTAAAGGTTATATCATCTTCCATTATAAGGATGTATAGGAACCTTAATTATTCAGTCAATTCTCAATCAGTGGACATTTAGGTTATTTTCACTTTTCTACTTTTGCAGACAATGCTGAAATAAAAATGCATGCACATATATTTTTGCACAGGGCCATAATTACATACACAATTATATTCCATGATTACATGAAAATCCTAGAAGCAGAATTGCTTTTTATGCATGTTTCTAAATTTTCTCTAGCTTAGTCAACTTATACTCCGTCGACAGTCCAGGGAATCTTGCCCATACCTCACATCTCCAAACCTGGTCAACTCAGTACTTAACATTTAAGTCTTTGCCAATTGACTAGGTAAAAATTGTATTTTATTATTCTAATTTGGCTGTCTTTGATTATCATGCTAAATATTTTCATAAGTTTATTGGTAGTATTTTTTTTCTATATTTGAATTATAGAATTGAAATTGCTGTTGTTTATAATCCTAAACACTGTATAAGTTATACAGTTTTGCATTTACTTTTTTCCAATTCTTTACTAATTTTCTAATTTTAAACATTTTTATTAATGCACATGAGTCAGGTGCACTGTATGACATCTTTTTCATTAAAATGGAGTAGCCACCTCCATCTACCTTTAACTGGCCTGAATCTGTTTTTCGTTTTTTCTTTTTTCTTTTTTCCTTTTGCTTTAAACATGAAACCATGGGTCAAGTTTCATTTCTCAGTTGCCACTTCTCCCCTTGAGTTGTCAGTTTTGTTTTTGGTCTAAAAGGAAGGGTAAGTGAGAGGGCATCTCATTAAATCAATGTCTTTGGGCAAGATTTGTATAGTTATCTACTTTGCATATCTTATTTTAGTTTGTCATTTGAAAATAAATTTAAACATAATAATATGCATTCCCGTGTTTAAAATAATCATTTATACCTGAGAGTCTTTAAAAACAACAAAGGCATTTTTATTTGGGGATACCAATATGAACATTTCTTTAAGGAAATGTGACACTCTTTAAGAAACAACCATATACAAAATGGCAATTACATGAAGTAACTTATATAAGACTGTTCATGGGCCTTTCCCTAAACACTGGAAAAGATCAAAGAAAGCAATTTGACTTCACCTTCTTTTTTTTTTCCTGGTCTAACAAGCTCCTCTTGCGTGTCAGTACTTCATTCCTTGGTTCAAAAACACAGGTAACTGTGGAGATTATAAATTTCATGAAGAGACAAGTTCTACTGTTACCTCTTTAAATCCTACAGTCTATTAGTTATGTATGTATATAGTATATGACTGTGGGAACAGGCTATTTATTGCACCTTTTAACAGGGAATTATAATCCACTTATAATTTCATTGTGATTGTTGATATATTTACATATGCCATTTTTCTTTATATTTCCTATTTACTATATGTTTTCTTCTCTTTATTTTCTTCTTTCTTGCATTCTGTCAAGTACTTTAGAAAATATTAGCAACAAGATTCAATAGGTACTTATCAACTGCATTTGTACAGCATGTGTTTGTGTATTTGCGTGTGTGTGTGTGTGTGTGTGTGTGTGTATGAGAGAGAGAGAGAAAGAGCGAGGAGTATTATAAGTGACAGCTCTAGGCATATTTATGAATCCCTCAGTTATAACAACAAATTTTGGGCTATCATAGTACATTGTGTACAATAGACACTGCAAGAACAGTGTAATTTTTGAGTTATTGACTATTTTCAAGGAACTCCACAAGTCTATGGCATAAAAGGCATAAATTTAAACCACTGACCTACGATGTGATGAGCAATAAATGACCCGGTGGGTGAGGTCAAACGTGCAGAATTGACCTTTCAATTCTGCTTAATTTTTTACACATCATACCATAGCTCTAAATAGTTTACACTGTCTTAAATTTATATAAAGTAAATGGTATGCTATTCTAGAATTTGTAAATTTAGAGATTTGTAAAAGTTTTGTAATACAAATTTCTTAAATGATTTTCTCCGAAAAGGAAAAGAGCAAAGTTGCTTGTTGAAGACTCTCCCACAGGAAATTTTTTAAAAATTAAAAATAGTCTTTAGTCACATATTGTTTGATGCGTAACATTTTATTTGATCTAAGAATACCACGAGAATATTTATGTCTTCTGTCTTGTATATAATTAAGAGCAAATGGAAGAGTGAATTTATACAGTATAGATCATAAAGTATTCTAGCAGGGAGAACCGTTTATATTTCATTTTGAACTAATGGTAATACGGAAGTGAAATCTTTCCAATCAGAACTCATAGGGGCCAGCAGATAAAAATGTCTTGTCCCATCAGCGTTGACATACGAAGTACTCATATATGAAGCCTAACTCTTATTAACATGGCAGTGATAGGAAACTAGCTTAGTATATCAAGTAACAAATAAGAAAGTCTCTGAATGATATCAAATTGATATCTTTTACTAGGTCTGTAGAGCATTATAAAAATATTATGAACATTGTATCATAAATTCTCTAAATCAGCGACTTGCCCAAGTTAACTATAATTTAACTTAATCACATATAGTCAACTTAAAAAAGTTCCACCATAATTTAAAAGTTACCTTTGGATATTATAAAGTTGTTACTCACATACTTAAACGAAGAACTTTTTAATTTAATAAGATCAGTCAACTAACAGAATACTTCCCCCCACTTTGAGATTAGTAAATAGACATTTCATGTGAGTTTATGTTTTACTGTGAATTAACTCGTCATAAAAGCCTTCACTTCAAAAACAATTTGACACATTGGATATTTAAAAGTAGATTTGTTTGTTTTCTTTTCAGTGTTGCATGATGCAGTCTTAGGATGCAATTCCCATTTTTATACTTCAGAAATGTAACTCTACTAAGCAGATGACAAAGACAAAGAAGCGATAAGTTAGCTCATTCTCGGGTGGATTTTTGTATCTGCAGTGTACAATCAGGTAACCAGTACTACAGTTTTTCCCTGTACACTTACGTAAAGGCTAGTCATAACTGTTTACTCATAGACTTGATAAAAACAAAGAATGTTGACTCAAAGGAAAGAATTTAAAACAAGACGCAGCATTTGCAACAGACAGTCCTATCCATACCAATCTCTGTGGAAGGCAAAATCAAGTAACTGTTTACGGATATTCGGATGGTTGGAATTATCCTCCAGTTTTTTTTCCTGGCACTTCTGTATGGTACTGAATGCCATCATCTCGCTCCCTGGCTATACCAGTGGCTCTTTTGCAGGAATATTTGTTATTATTTTAATATGGCTTAACTTCTCTGAATGAACTCTGCAGGAAAACTGATGCTTACTGTTCATTGTGGCACGCACGGCTGACAAGTCATTTCTCACTTTTGAGATTGCCAGGGGGTATAGAGAATGATTGAAGGAGTCGAGATGAATCATAGAAGAGTTCTTTCACTCAGCTCACCACCATCCTGTACATTTCTGCATCTATTTAAAAACTAACTGTGACCCCTAGTAATATTCCACCTTCAGTCACGCACATAGATTTCCTTTAAGACTGTTACTCTCACTAGCGTTAGTCTCACTCAGAGGTGATTTTGACTTGTTACAGTGCACAAATCATGGGACTTCCAGAAGCATCAGGTTGGTTGGTTTCTCACTATGGCCCAAATGGAGTAAATGCGTGCTTGTGACTGTGTGCGCCTTCCGTACGTTGATTTTAAAATTAATTATAAGTTATTTGATGACATCTCATGCAGACTTTCTTGGAGAGCTTTTCTGTGGTAAGTTCAAGAAAAATTGCTTGAGAAATGCTTGGGAGATGACTGTGCTTTTATATTTGTTGTTAAAGTCCTGGATTTGGACCACTTAGACAAATGACAATAAATAAGATTACTCTGCAGTGATTTCCTTATATATTTACTCTTAAGGTTTGTTTTGTTTTTCTAACTTTAGATATAACTGGCAAGGCACAATTGTTAGGCTGTCAGATTAACTTTCTAGAAAAATTCATGGCAATGTGTAATGATTTGTTTTAATAATGATGTGAAATTAATACCAAGTAGTTCTCAGAGTAATTCGAGATCATAAAAATCTTGACAAGTTATGTTTCTACATGTATCTGTATGTATATATGCATATAAATAAATTTGTATTAAAATGTGGAAATATTATGGTTTAAAAATCTCTAAAATGAGATACATGTAATTTAAAATATAAATTACAACCATGTATTTTATAATATATGATTTATAATGATTTATAAATTATAGCCATATAATTTATAATAAACCTTTTAATGCTCTTATAATGTAAATTACATTTCCTACTAGAGGAATTCATGTATGACACACCAACTTAATCAAGTTTCAAACTTTTTACTATCAGAGTTATTCTATCTGTAAAATTATGTCCATTTCTCCTTCCATCATTGGAACATTATGAATATACAATACGCAAGATTTTCTAATATACAAAATTAGCATATCTACTTAAGATGTTAAGAAGTACAATAATACACTTTTCTTCAATGTTATTTTATATATTCCCAGAAAAAACTAAAGGGATGAAACAGAAGTAAGGCAGATTCTTAATCTTTGTTAAATGAGAGTGATTGTCACTTGATATTCCAGTTTGGAAATTTTATTTAATTTTATTTTTAAGATTTTATTTATTTATTTGAGAAAGAGAGAGAGTGCACACAGGAGCAGGGGACATGGGGATGGGTAAGAGGGGGCAGAGGGAGAAGAGGACTCCCCTCTGAGCAGGAAGCCCAACCTGGACTTGATCCCAGGACCCCTAGATCATGACCTGAGCCGAAGGCAGACACTCAACCAACTGAGGCATCCAGGAAAGCTTTTAGTTTGAAAAATTTAAAGCAACACTTTAGAAAACCCACTAGCTTTATATAATAATTTTTAACTCAAGATTTAAAAAAACCTTTATATTTATGAGTCTTATAATGTCCTTGAGAATTCTATAGACTTAGATATTACCAACTACCCTTAGATATGAAAGATTAAAATGATTTGTTCAGTGACCCAACATTTCTAATAACCCATTTTTTTTTCTTTTCCTAACACTTTACCTGATTGATTGAGCTATTTTTTTTAAAGTAGCATTTCTCAAGGACACTTATTTTCCTGATTGGTAATAGTGCTTTTGCTGATTTGTTTTTAAAAAGCAGATGTCTTCTACCTTCTGTATTTTGTTTCTGTTTAACATTTGGAGATATATTTAATTGTTTTGAATTCAGTTTTAAAGTTTTCCAAGAAAACTTCTTTCTTATGATTTATAGTCCTTTTTTTCTATATTTATGAAAAAGTATTAAAAGGCTGCTATAATATCATTATTAATAGTAATGTGTTGATAGAAATTAATATAAGATAGAATACACATATAAGGAAATAATATTTTTATTTGATAAAAGTTTAAGAGAAATTAACAAATTAACTGATTTATAAAACCAAAAACTATACTTTCAACTTCCAAACAGATTATAAGAATATGCCCAATATTTGAGATTTCTCTTAATGTGAAAGATACATAGGATGAACTTGAATTACTTGATCCCTGAAAAGATTCTAAGCTTTCTCTGATATTCAAACCTAATATTTAGAGGTACATAGTAATTCATTTGAGTCACCACTGAAGGTCAAAACATAACCCATTTTCTCTTGAATCAAAAGATGTTTACAATAGTATGTTTTCTGCAGTAAAGTCTTTTGTGGTTGCTGCTAATTACATGTTTTTAACTTCAAAGTCTTTAAAAGGAGTGCAGGTACAAGTAGACCTAATGTTTCTTAGGTGAAAGAGTTCAGGAAAGTCTCCAGGCTTGGAAAAATGTGTATATATATGAAATACCAGTAGTATCTTCATTATGGATTTTTAACTTCAGCTGAATACAGAGCATCCTATCTTACTATATTACTGAATCAAGTCAAAAAATTATATACACTACACAAATGATGCCATAGGGAATGTGTAGCACTAATATTTTTAATTAAAAGACAAAATGATAATCCACATGATGCTGTAGCTAAGCATTTGATGATCTCCAATTATATTAGCAGTAACATTTTCATTTGATAACTAAATAACTGGGTAATTAAAAACATGTAATTAAAGCAAAGTCATATCCTAATTTATGAAGTCAATGAAAACAAAGAACATAGTAAAACTCTATTGAAAAATAGTTACTATACCATCATAATGAGATATATTTTTACCAATATACCTTACAAGGAAAACAAAGGTTAAACTTTGCCTGATGCTCCCTTGTTAAGATATTCTAGAAGAGCATGTGATAAAATAAGTCCTGATTCATAAACACAATACAGAATGTTTTTTCCCCCATGAATTTTTTGCCAGTCCTAAGTTATTGTGAATGGCAAAAGGTGAAAGATAACATTGGAAAACAGTGAAGAATCACTATACAAACTTGTAAAGATTAAGGCCAGACTCTTAATTTATTACTCAGTAACAATTAATTACAGGGCACAGGTATAATTTTTGCTATCTGCATTGTTACCACTTTTCTCACTAGATGAAAGTGGGCAGAATCATTCAGATGTAGTCCAATTGGAGCCCAGTGTGAAGGGTGGTGTGGATCAAGGCATCACGGTTCTTGAGAGAGGAAAAGTCCTGAACGTTACACAAGCAATCATGAAGAAAGGAACTGATCCAAGCAGAACCTTTCTGTCAGAGTTCAAGGACCATAGGAGTTGTATTTGCCTTGTGAACTTGATTAAAAACAAAGAAGTCCAGTCAGCCAAAACAAAAAAACAAAAATAAAAGCAAAAACACAAAACTCAAACCCCAAACCAGCATATGACACAATCATACCCATGAACACAGGGACTTTTCAGTCGTCTCTTTAAAAATAAACTCTTCTTGTATTTATGAAGCACTATGAATAGTATCAGCAATACTTTTCCTCTTTCTTTGTTGCTGACACCAATTAACTCTCCAGTCTATGAACAGAGATTGAAATGTCACAGTCACTTTTAGAGTGATACAGACCTCTTCCTTTTTCTGGCAAAATCCTCTGCATGAATGATATTGGAGAGAACCTTAGTGAGGTGACTATCTGATGTCTCTGTACTGCTCCCAAAGTCATAGTTCTTCACGCAAGGGCACAGGCAGTGCACGATGGCCCGGCGGATGTAGCTGTCAAAGATATAGTAAATGAAAGGGTTGATGCAGCTGTTGGCAAATGCCAGAGGCCCACTCACCTCCATGCCCAGCTGGAGAAAAGCTGATGAAAAGTAGACTTCTTGCTGCAGCCCAGAGACAATGGCCAGGAGCTTAAAAGTATTGAAGGGCAGCCAGGAGAAGACAAAGGCTGCCACGACAATAAAGATGATCTTTATGGATTTCCGCAGCTTTCTGTTATGTTTCCCCGCCTGTTGGTAATGCGCACACAGCTTCCTTGTTATGCAACAGTAGCAGGTGACAATGCTTACCAAAGGGACGAAGAAGGTAAAAATTAAGGCCACCAGGGCCCAAGTCAGTTTCATGGATGTAGCCCTCTTCTCTGCACAGTATGGCTTACCATCAATCAGGGTGAGTTCCCTGGACAGAAGAGTAGGCAAACCCAACAGGCAGGAGATAAACCAGACGCTGGCACAGACTCCATAGGCACAGTCTCTCCTTCTGAATTTCCTGGATATGGCTGGGCACACGATGGCCAGGTAGCGGTCAACACTCATGCATGTGAGCAAGAAGACACTGCAGTGCATGTTGACTGAGATCATGTAGGAGCTGCCTTTGCACAGGAAGGAGCCTGTCCTCCACAGTCCTAAAGAAGCTTCTTTATCCACCCAGAGAGGCAATGTGACAAGAAAAATGAAGTCAGACACGGCCAGGTTGATGATGAAGATGTCAATCAGTCTTCGGCTGCCCCGTTTGAAATGCAAGGCGCTCATGAGGATGAGGTTCCCCAATGCTCCAGTCAGGAACACAGCTGTGTAAAAGACTGGAAGGAAGATCGATGTATAAGGAACATGGGAGTGGGTGTCCTCAAGATCAGGATTTTTGCTGGTAGCGTAGAAATAATCCAAATAAACTGAGGTTGCTTCTGGGTCCATTGCTAAAGATCGGCTGCCAAATCTGGTATTTCTTCATCTAGGAAGTTTTTGTATACATTTTCAAAATCACAGGTGGCTTCTTTTATCTACTGGCTGCCTCTTCCCCACCACCCGCACCACCCCACCCCTTAAAAGATCTTGGGACAAGCATAAAAACAGAGATGAAAAAAATGCAGTTTCTACCAATCCTCAGAAAGGGCCTACAAGGAACACCACCCTGATTGGTGTTTGGTGGTTGTGGTTGTGGTTTTCTTTATTTGCATTTGCCCTGGAGACTGGGGTGCTTTTTGACTTTTGTCTTGAAGATATTGTTTTTTTTCTCTAAATCCAGATATTAAAAAAACACATTAGCTGTTTTCCCCCTACCTACTTTAAACATATCCTTTGCTTTTCTGACACTGACAATCTTTTTGATCTAACTGTTACACATACAAGATACTTTCTTTTAGATTTTTGACGGTGACAAAGATCCTCCTTTTAATTACGTCGAAGCGAGGAAAATAGTCTTTCACTGCAGAAAGAGTGAATTAATAATTCCCTTAATCATATACATCCACATCTGCAGCAAACATAATGATTCCAATTAGGGTATGGGATTCTTTACACTTATTTGGCTCTTTTGGATCATGCATAATTAATACTGTTTGTTCAGTAAGTTTAAAAAGTCCTCCAGAAACTGGGAATATGTCTTGTGCTGTTGTTGTTATAACATGTAAAAATTTTAACACAGTACCTTACACATCATAGGTGCTTTGGAAATGCTAGTTTATTTGAATTAATTAGGAAAACTCTGGGTTTCATGGTCCAGTATAACTAGCAAGTATGTATTCCTTTGGTTCAACTGTAGGCATTTTTGTTAGTTATGTAGCTGACAGGCACAGGTTTAAAAATTGCAATTTTTACACTCTTATCTGCTATTGTAATTTAACCAATGAAGTTCCTTTTATTAGATTTAAAATCCTTGACTAGGAGACTTGCTCTCTACTAATCTTCAAATAGTTACCCTTCAGCAGACTCTAGGTCCCCTCTGATCTTCTCTTCTTCACACCTTGTAGCAGTGATTTTTTAGCTCTTGAACTATGACTTTTTTAAAAAAAAGCTCACACATCAGTGAGCTTCACATTGGGGATTACTGACCTAGCGAGAGACAGACCTCTAGTAAGTGACATTATAAAAGAGTTGCTGGTACAGGGATGATAAAAGAAAGATTTGGGGTTCCTTCAAAACACTTGAGAAACAGGCTAACATCAGAAGGATCCTATCCTATTTTTCTCTCATGTATTCCTTTTTCTACATGGAAAACTATGGTGAAATATAAATTCTGAAACTGACTCCATTCACTTACAATTTTTACTGGCCAACGTAGCTCAAGGCTCTTTCCTTTTCTCTTTCCCTCCACCTCATTTTATTGCCAAATTTCCAGTTTCAGGTTGATATTACTATTGCATAGAAAAATGTATGCCAGTGGCTAAAAACACCATTGATAAGCATGTAAGTCCTTTCTACTGAATTTTTATTTATCCCATAATTAATATATTGAAAAGAGTGATTTTGCTCTTTTTCCTGATGTGTTCTAATGTTACCCCAGTCTCAGATGTGTGAGTGTGTGTAGGGCAGGGAAGGATGAGGGCTCCCCTGATCTGGGGGCCGTCCCAGAAAGTCACTTGGAATTTGATTTATGACTTGGCTCTGCCTCCTTTTGTGTCCCTGCCAGCTCTGTGTTGTTCAGGGGGGCGTATCCTTCTCTAAGTATAGGCTGCAGATGAGAGAAACTAATTAATGCTTTGACATTTCTGGGATAGAAATCTTTCCCACTGAGTAAGTCTTACATATTTAATAGAATAAATTCATTTTGTCAAATAGTTTGAAGTAGGACAATATTTACTTGACAAGGATTGATGGGGTAAACATAGAATATTGAAACACTACATCTATATATGTCTCTCTGTATCTATATCTATTTTTCTCATGTCTCCAGAATTCCGCAAAAATGTGTTATAAAATGGAAAAAAGTTTACGCTCATACTCTGGAGGAAAACGTCTGGCCTATATTTATTCTGTCAGCCTTAAATTTTCTTTCAGCATTCAAAAGTTGTTGGTTTGGTGTAAACTATCTCAAATAAATCTGACTTCTTCACTAACTTTGAAGCAGCTGTAGACCAAATGTTTTGCTTTATCATAAATACAGTTACTTTGGAATATGATAGTTAATGGTAGAATGTTGCAATGCGAGAGTATCTACCATGTATCAAAACTATCCTGGGACCCAAGTCGGAAAACAGATTAAGTGTTTTAGGCAAAAACGGAACAAATAGCATAGTCCTGGGCTTTTAATAACTCCGAGTGCAAAGCTATTATAAGACAGAACCCACAATAAAAGCCAACTAGATAAAGTAGGGGAAGTCATCGTTCTAAATAAGCTTAGTGCAACGGTCATTTTAGAATTTAGAATTTTTGTTTTTTGAAATAAACATGAGGATACTAACAACAAATAACCAAGTAGACAAGACCAAAACTCAGAAACAACACTGGATATTATAAGCCTATGAAAAGGCAGCAAGAACAAGGTGATGATTAAAAAAAAAAAAGATTTAAAAAAAAAGAGTAAGATGTAAATATTAATAACTGAATGACAACACACATGCTCACTTTTAATAATTGTTTTTCCAGAAAAAAATGTGTAACCTTCCTTATTTTACATACAAGTACATAGATATACTTTATATTCAACTTTACATATTATGTTTTCCATTCCTGGCAGGAATAATTGCTTCCACCTTTGTGTTCTTTAAGAACTTTTACAATACTGCTTATTAAGTTCTTATTACCTCATTTTCACATGGTTAATTGTTTTGATGTCTGACCTCCTAAGCTGATCATGAGCCCCTTGAAGGGAGAGACCATCCATTATCTCTGCATTGTTTCTAGCATAAGAATAACCAACTGAAGTGTTTTTTGGATTCTCAAAGCCACTGTTTTGAACTAGTGGATGCTAGGCCACATTTCCCCCATTAGAATCACCAGGGGTGACTCCCAAATTGCAGCTTTCTGAACCCTGTCTCAGATCTACTGAGTCAGAATCATTTGGCGTGGACTCCAACACATTATATTTAATAAGCCTCCAAGGTGATTCTTACAATAAAGTTTAGAATCAGTGCTCTAATTTATATATCTTAACCAACTTTATATGTTATGCTTCATTATTATTTTGGCTTTTCTTCAAATAACCTCTAAATTTGAACTTCTAGTGGGAGGGATGGGGTAATCGGGTGATGGGCATTAAGGGGGGTACATGATGGGATGAGCACTGGGTGTTATATGTGACTGATGAGTTATTGAACTCTATATATGACATGAATGATGTATTATATAGTGGCTAATTGAATATAAATAAAAAATGAACTTTTTAAAAAAGATTTTATTTATTTATTTGACACAAAGAGAGAGACATCACAAGTAGGCAGAGAGGCAGGCAGAAGGGGGGGGGGAAGCAGGCTTCTTGCTGAGCAGAGAGCCCAATGCGGGGCTCGATCCCAGGACCCCGAGATCATGACCCAAGCCGAAGGCAGAGGCTTAACCCTCTGAGCCACCCAGGTGCCCCTAAACATGAACTTCTTAGCAGTTTTCCAGTCTGGTTCTCACAAAATTTTCAGAATTAACTTAGACTTCTGGGCCCTCCCTGTTTTGCATTTCAATTCCTGAGATACATGCAGAATTGGGTTAAGTGTTGAAGATGGGGAAAGAGCAAGGTGTTGTTCACTGAGATACCTGCTCAAGGGAATATATTATCTGTCACACAGCCTTTAGTGGTTACTTGCAGACTGTGCTTCACAAGTCAGCTAAAGGTTTTGTGTGAGTACAGCCAACCATAACTGGCATTATTGCATATTACTTCTGCTTTTCCCCACATATTAGGTAGGGATTAATCAGATTATAGAGCAAAGAGAATAGCAGAAAGAAATCTCTATGCATACGTTCTACTGATTTGTTCCTGAATAAGTGACAAAGATTATGAAGCAAAGTATTTGTTTTTCCTTGATCTTTTTTTTTTTTTTTTTTTTTTTTTTTAAAGATTTTATTTATTTATTTGACAGAGAGAAATCACAAGTAGATGGAGAGGCAGGCAGAGAGAGAGAGGGAAGCAGGCTCTCCGCTGAGCAGAGAGCCCGATGCGGGACTCGATCCCAGGACTCTGAGATCATGACCTGAGCCGAAGGCAGCGGCTTAACCCACTGAGCCACCCAGGCGCCCCTTGTTTTTCCTTGATCTTATTGGTCAGAGTGATCATACATTCGTTTGAAACATTCTCTTGTCCGTTTCTTACTTGAGTATCATAAAGGGTATAAGCATTTAAACAGACCAGTTTAAGAGATCTGTTTATCTTCTAAGAGTCTGATTTTTTTATTTGGACAGTCTCTTAGTGAGTGTTGTGTAATATAAAGTAATATATCATGCCAGACTAAATGGCATGTATTTGCTGTTACCAGGGTCTTCCCCCACTTCACTTATTAGATTATTTCCTTTGGTCCCCTACACTGACATAAACAAAAGTGCTGTTCCTATTTTAGGCACATACACTTTAGGCTTCTTTGTAACAGTTGACTTAATCTGGATTTAGGTTGTGCATCACAAAAAGTGTGCTTATTTACATTGGTGTTCCCCGTATCCAGCACAATGTCTGGCATATGACAGACTGCCAATTAATATTTGTAGATCTGGATTGAATTATGCTTGAATCTTGAGTTATTTCCAATGGTTTCTTTTCACAAAATTCCTAGACGGCTTCCATTTTCCATGATTCGTGTTTATCATTGGAACAGCAAAGGCCGGGTTGCTGTATCTTTTCTAGTCAGAAGCATAGAGACTTCCTTGTTTTCCTTATCCATCTGCATTTCCCACTCTCTCTGTCTTTTCGTACATTGTCTAGACTGGAAGTATAGATACGTGAATCTTCTAGTGAAACTTAAACATGTGGCTCTATGACAACCCCATTTTGGAGTTACGTGATTCTTCTTCTGGAATTATGAATCAGAAAATTTTAGAGTTGCAAGTGATATTACTGATCATCCAGTATATCCAATTAATGAATGAGAACACTGGGACTCAGAAAGAGTCACTTGCTAAAGACTCACGTTGATGATATTAAAATAGAGGATGATTTAAACTTCTCACGTACATTTGGTTCATTCACTGTCCTTCAGAAGCATGAACATCTAAACAACTATAGTTCACTACTCTGTGCAGAATTTGACAGGAATTGCTAAAAGGAAAGCCATTCTAGATGCACTTTTCTATCTGCCTTTTCTTTAATTTCGCCATTGTCCTAAAGTGAATCGGCACAAGGAAATTCAAAGATTGAGACATTTCCTGAGGAAGGCTGTTGATTGGAACCCACAGCTTGCATATATTTCTATTTTTCTTTTTGCATTCCAAAGTTTATAAGGAAACAACCAGGATAAAATTGTAGGAGAAAGACATAATGTAGATATATCTTTCTTACGATAATTTTCAGTTTCTAAAAAAGGTGTGATTAAAAATAATATTTAAGTATATAAGGGAATTTGTTATTGAAGGGAATTCTCACACAAGGAGTCATCACATAAACACGTAACACAAGTTACAATACCTGCATATCTAGATTTTCAGTTATTGGACTTAACACCTTCCTGGT
Source organism: Mustela nigripes (assembly GCF_022355385.1). Taxonomy (NCBI): domain Eukaryota; kingdom Metazoa; phylum Chordata; class Mammalia; order Carnivora; family Mustelidae; genus Mustela; species Mustela nigripes. The sequence continues at coordinate 172,967,124 of NC_081558.1, forward strand.
GAAACTAGAACCATAATTAACAAATTAAGCCAGAGATCTAGTTCAAGTTTATTTTTAAATCTAAATTTCATAATCTGTACTTGGTTGCACTAAATCATCCTTAACACTTGTGAAAATGTGTCAGGCCAGCTACTGTTTCCCGAGGAGCAGAGTAAGGAAAGGAAGCAGAATTTAACTCCATTAATTTTGTTTTAAAGATTTTATTTATTTTTTTGACAGAGACAGATCACAAGTAGGCAGAGAGGCAGGCAGAGAGAGAGGGGGAAGCAGGCGCCCTACCAAACAGAGTGCCCAATGTGGGGCTCGATCCCAGGACCCTGAGATCATGACCTGAGCCGAAGGCAGAGGCTTTAACCCACTGAGCCACCCAGGTGCCCCTAAACCCATTAATTTTTAAGGATTTTGCTCACACAACAAGCAAGCACCCAAAATAGAAAACATGCAAAATGCAGAGATAAATGAGAAGTGCTACTGGTGTCATGAGGCAGTTCACGCCCTCTGTGCTGAGTGGGCAAGACTGTCACAACCTCAAACACACAGACACGGCCAAGTCCATGCTAAATTGTAAGTGAACTATGTCTTGTGTGTTTTCTATGCATTATGCAGACTTGATGCATGCCAAGCGGCATCCTCCTTTACAGGTTTCCCGAGAAACACCGACCTCCTGAATCAAGAAGATGTAAGTATCCTCTGAACCCAGCCTGGGAATCTGGTTGTTGCAAGTCTTTCCTGGTCAACTGCAGTTAGTCCAGAGGTTCGATAACCTGCCGAAGAGAGCAGGACACCTACCTCTATAAATGGCTTACTTCCAGCTTCTAGGGGAATCAGAGGCTTTTAGATGCTGTTTATAGTGACCCTAGCCAAACATTATCGATATTCAACAGATATTTGCAAATACTAAAGTGTAATGATTATTTAATATATGCCACAGGCCTGGGCTGGACATTTTATATGCATTTTTTTCATTTACTCCTCACTGTGGTCAATTGGAATAGGGAATATTTTCAACATTCATATTTTGGAGAAAAGAAATCGACATTTAAGAGATTAACTAAGTTGTCCAATGTAACAAAACTAGTCAGTGCACCCTATTTAAGCTTGATAAGTCAGTTATTCACTCTGTCCTCAGCTTCCTTGACTATGAATTAAGATGTCCTTGTCTTCTTCCTCTTTCAGACTTCCCTTTTACCTGGGTTTATTTACCATGTGACTTCATCACAGAGGTAGTTCTGGAGGTAGGGGATTTCTAAAGAAGGCCAATGGATAAAGATTATTTCCTGCTGCAGGAGTGAATTTAGGAGTCAAACTGCACATTAATAATGTGTAATTATTATATATTTATAATATGTAACTATTGTATTAGTAAATTTAATAATTTGCCTGTTATTTCCACCAATTTCTCTAGTTGGTGCTTGGCAAAGTTCTCCTTTGATCAGGTATTCTACATGAAAATCCAGGCATATATGAATATGTATTTGGCTATTACTTTATTTTATTTATGCACCGGATATGAATATCCGTTTGCCAACTGAGGCAAAAGACATAGAACTACAGAAAAACAGATACCATGCCTTCAAACTGTCAGAGTGGTAAAAACTTAATATCAACTTTGAGCTAAATTCCAAGACATTTGGGGATGGCATAGAATTTGAGAGCTTTTCTAGCCATTGAGCTAGTGGTCTCTGTAGGTCTCTGTTGAGAAACCTATCATTTACTGGTCCTAGGCTATGTTCATGCATCCACACGTGTGCAAAGATGTCTCTGTTTTCTATCAATGAATTTCTGTGTGATACTTGAAGGCTTAGAGTCATTCTGTTACTGCTGTGAACACATGGCCATCTGTGGATTCTGAGGCTGTCAGTGACCTCATTTGCTCAAGGCCATGTTCCTCAAATTCAGTCTTTTCCATACTACATAAACAATTTTTTAAATTCATGCTTTTTGACATGTCTTGTAGCCTCAGTATTATTATAATTTAATAGGTTAACTAACTGAAATTGATTTTAAAATGAAACTTTAAGCACAATAAATAGAAAATTAGTATCACTTGCCAAAAAAAAAAAAAAAAAGCCACTAACAAAAATTATATGAAACCCAAACACTGTCATTACATTCTACATGGATACCGTCCAGTCACATCCTTCTTAGTCTAAACTTAAGCAATATAAAACCAGAAAGACTATCTGCTTCAATGGAAGTGAGGTTCTGAGAGGAAATAAATAGGTTGATATCTCAAAAGTATACTCACATTGTTGTTGACGTGTTTAGAGGTAGGGTGTGTGACAGGAAAGCACAGGACTGGAAAACCTGTTATATAAGTCACAATCAATGACTAGCCGGGACCAGAAACAGGTCGTCTTACTTTAAGGACCTTTGCTCCTTCCTTCATAGTACATAGGATTCCATCAGCCCACAAATCCCTTTGGCGCAGCACCGTCTTTCGCTCCGGAGTCGAACTACACCCCCCACAATGCACTGCGCGCGGCGCCAGAAATGCGGTCCGCCGCCTCCCGCAGCTTTCCTTCTGTCCCTCCTACAACTCCCACAAGCCCCCACGGCCCCGGGCCTAGGCCCGGCCTCGGGTGGAGGCGGAGGCGGAGGCGCGGGAGTTATGGAGGGGGCGGGATCTGCAGGGAAGTGCGTCAGAGAAGGCGCGGGGAGAGTAGGGTGCTGTGGTCTGAGCTTGAGGGTGAAGCTGGCGGAGCAGGAGGATGGGCGGTGAGTGAGCGGGGTCGGCGTCGCTGGGCGGGGGTCGCGTAGCCGTTAGACGTTTCCAGCAGTTTGAAGAGGGGCTCCTCCTGGGGAGGCGCCGGGGCCAGGGCCGGCAGGTTCTGAGCCGCCTCGCTGCGGCGGGGTTTTCCCTTCGGCTGAGTGGTCTGGAGAGGGGCCTGGTTGGGTACCTGGGGCCCCTGGCCCGGGCGGCGCAGGACTGCAGGGCCCTTGCCCCAGCTGGCCTCGAACTACCCCGGCCCGGTGGTGCGCCCTGCGAGGTGACAGCGCCAGTTGTCCGGCCTGGCAAACAGCCACTCAGGGTGCCGGGACCTTTAAAGGTCATTTGAGAGCACCAGGTTGAAAGAGGATTAGAAAAACAAGAATACGAAACCAACTTCTGGAGTTATTGTTAATCCCTGTAATTGCCCTATCTCTTCTGTGTCACACTTCCTGTCTTCCAAACTCAGCAACCCCAGTTTGCGAGCCTGTTTTCGTGCGCCTTTGTAAGGTGTTTGGTGCGGTCACGGTGTATACTTGCAGTATTTGACTCAGCTTGATCCGCCTTGAGTCATTTTACTGCGACCATTTACTACGGCCGTTGAGCCCTGTCCACGCCTTGGGAGTGTTCCTATTTTGCCAAATTCAGTTTTCTTTCTGGCCGAGGAGAAATCATTTAGTTTGCAGATAAGAAGATTCAAAAGTGCAAGGAATGGGGAGAGTAGATAGGAGTGGAGAATTTGGCGGCGTAGGGGAGTTTTCCTTAGCTTCGATGGATCCTAGGAGCAGATTGCTATCTAGCATTATTATATGTTACTGTTCTCTTTGCTCTTCTGCTCACCCGAACAACCCTTCTGTCTGGGTTAACAAACATAACTCTGCCTTCCAAATAGCTGCTGACTCTTAACCTTGTTTTTAGAAGGTTTTCCTCCTCAGTGGAATCTGGGAGGAGCCAGTTTTCTCTGCTTGCTTTTCCTGTGCCCTTTCACACTCAAACCCAGAACACTTAATGCTCTGAAGCAATAAAAATTCAGTCTGTAATTATAAATATATGTATGGTACACGGCTGACTCTGAGCATGTCTATTGTTTGTATCTGTAATGTGTATGTCCATTTCAGTGTTGTCTGTTTTAGTGTGCAGGTGATAGACTAGAGAACAAGACCTCTGTCTCCGTAGCATCCTGGGTATGTGAGCATTCAATAAGTACTTTCATGATAATGAGTTTTATTTTGAATTTAATTAAGAACATGCTTGCCTTTACTTATTTTTATTCTTTAATGATTATACATTACATTAAGGGTAACGGGGTGGGGAATAGGATAAAGGGTGATTTTGAGATAATTCCTTTCAAAATATTTCCTGTATGTCCTTGAAGTCTAACTTTCTTCTTTCTCCAACTTTTAAACAGAGCAGTCTGAATGCCAGAATGGATAACCGTTTTGCTACAGCATTTGTAATTGCTTGTGTGCTTAGCCTCATTTCCACCATCTACATGGCAGCCTCAATTGGCACAGACTTCTGGTATGAATATCGAAGTCCAGTTCAAGAAAATTCCAGTGATTTGAACAAAAGCATCTGGGCCGACTTCGCTAGTGATGAGGCAGATGAAAAGACTTATAATGATGCACTTTTCCGATTTAATGGCACAATGGGATTGTGGAGGCGGTGTATCACTATACCTCAAAACACATACTGGTATAGCCCACCAGAAAGGACAGGTATTTCTCTTATTTTAACTTTTGTCTACTTTACCTACTCAATAATAAAGTGATGTGATGATAACCCAATTATGTATAAGCAGGTTTGTGGGTTTTTTTCTCTCTGAAGAAATAAATCTGTGTGTCTCTTCTCTCTCTACCACTTTCTTTGCCCAACTTCTATGAATTACTGTGATACTCAGTACCGGTTGGATAAGTAACTGTCCTTATCTTGAGAAATCCATTTTGAATCTTTGTACTTACTCAGTAAAATTCTTTTTATAAATCTCACATATGTCATGAGGAAATAATTGGGAAAGCACATTGGAAGACTTTAAATATTTGGTAACTGGTAAAAGAGTTAGTATCCAAAACAAATTAACACATATGACTTGATAGTCTTTTCCTGTGTTAGCTGTGTTTTGGTAGTTATTATCATTTGCCCTGTAAATCTTAGAGGATATAATTTGACCAACTCTACATTCAAATCTGTGCGTATTTGAGTCTGTTTTATAACAATCTTGACAAGAGTTTGTAGGTTAAAAATACGCATTACAGAAATAAAAAAAAATATAAGAAATTGTCTGATTTATTTAGCAAGCATTCTTAACATTAAAAAGTTTTAATTTCCAGATATTAAAATGGAAACTTTAGAGCTCTAAGGAACAACTTAGAATTTGTTTCTATTTATGACTACTTCTGTTGACCACTTAGTGGGAAGCACTGTATTCAGATCACAGCACAACAATTATTATACATCAAAAGGACAATTGTTATGATAATATAATGGAAAAAAGAAAGTAGGTGGGGGAGTGAGGTTGGGGGGGACTGGTTGAAATTAACTGTAAAGTTTTCATTTCTACTTATGAGCATAGGAGCACTTGATGTTTGAATCTTACCAATCATTTATTAAATGCCTCCATATTCCATATATTACATTAGGGAAGAATATAAATATCTTTGGTCCTAGGGAGCTAACATTCTAATAAGGGATGTAGGCAGTAAGCTGAAGAAATAAGTATAATGATAGAAACAATAGTTAATTATATAGTATGTTAGAAGATGTTGCATTGTATGAGAAAATGCAACAAAATAAAGGGATATGGAATGTGTAGGGAAGGGGATATTGATAGGCATAAGTTACGATGTTCAATAGTATAGGCAGGATAGGCTTCAACAAGATGTCACTTGAGTAAAGACTATGTAGGTGAAGGAGTTAGCTATATGGAAAACTTCAGGGAGAATCTTAAAAAAGTTGGAAGAAACAACTGCAAGGGCCTCATGATGGGAACATTCCTGAAATAGTCAAAGACCAGCAAGGAAGCCACTGGGCTGGAATGGAGGTGGGGGAGAGGGAGAGTTGAGAATGCTGTCAGAAATTACTCTGGGAGTAGGGCAAACTTTGCAGGATTCTGTAGGCATGATGAAGGCTTTCGGTTTTTGCTCTCAGTGTGGTGGAGTATTGAGTTTTGAGCAGGAGAAATGATCTGGTCACCTAGACAGATGTATTGAAAACAGGCAGTAAACAAAAGTGGAAGCCAGGAAGCTATTGCACTAATTCTCAGGAGAGATGACTGTGACTTAGACCATGGTGGTAGCACTAAGCAGTGGTTGGATTTTAGATGGGTTTTGAAGGTAGATCCACTAGAATTTCCTGGTGGGATGCATGTAGGCAACAATGACTAAAGTTTCTGGTCTGAGGAACTAGAAGGATGGAATTATCATTACCTGAGATGGGAAGATATCTGGGGGGGGTAGATTTGGCAGAGACAGTCAAAGTTCCTATTTATTTAAGTCTTTGTCTTCTCCTTCTTCCCTAGTCTTCTTGCATATCTGTTCTCATTCATTTTACTGCTCCAACTTTTTTTTTTTTTTCTTCCCTTCCTGTGTCCGTGTCTTAAGCCTGCTGCTGAGAACCAATGGCATTCATTGGGCATCCATGAATCCTGTGTGTCACTCAAGGCCAAAGAGGTTGCTGTCCTCTGGGAACATCCTTTTATTTCACTTTTTATTTCAGAGAATAATTACTGAAAGGGATTTTTGTTAAATGTTTATAATTAAAACAACAAGCAGTCATTGTTATTCATGTTGCAGAGTCATTTGATGTCACAAAATGCATGAGTTTCACACTAAATGAGCAGTTCATGGAGAAATTTGTTGATCCTGGAAACCACAATAGTGGGATTGATCTACTTCGGACCTGTGAGTACACTGATCTCAGCAGTACAGTTGGGGGAAGAAGGAAATAAATTTTCCATTCATTGATCTCCATTATTGGAACAAGATGTGTCCGTCCATTGCATCAGTTTGGAATAAGATCTCTAGTGATATCCCAGTGAACTCTGTTCTGTTGATAACATATTTTAAAGTTAGATACATACTTACCAAATTGGAAGTATGAATACATTGGATAACAGAATCTAGACCTCCGCAAAAGATGTTATTAGTTGGTCCTTTTAAAGAGTAAATAGGGCTAAATAATAAATTCCTGTATTTGAGATAAGCATTTCAGTTACTTGGGTTCAGATAGGGATATGTGAAAAAGTTGACTACAAGCTCTATATGAGTCAAGGGTCAGGACTACCAAAAATGTTAATCCAGTCTTAGGCTGTAGTAACAGAAATATAGATATCAAAAACAAATGAAAGTATTTATTGGGAGCATTCTGTTCTTTGACAGACTACCTAGAAAATACGGCCTTCATATTTGGACCTGATATTCAGGCTGTAGAGACTTCCTGGAGCTTGTGCATAGAATGACCATGTCATGAGGGGAAGCATTGAATAAATATGGCAAGTAGACTTGACCCTGGAATAATGTAGGGGTTAGAGCACTGATCCCTTCAAATAGTCGAAAATCCATACATAACTTTTGACTTCTCCAGAACATAACTACTAACAGCCTCCAGTTGATCAGAAGTCTTACCAATAACATAGAATGGTCAACTGAGACATATTTTGTAATATATATATATTATATGCTATATTATTACATAAAGTAAGCTAGAGAAAAGAGAATGTTACCAAGAAAGTCATAAGGAAGAGAAAATACATTTACAGTCCTGTTCTATTAAAAATTTGCATGTATGTCAGCCTGTATAGTTAAACTGTGTTATTCAAGGTATTCAGTTTTGTATTGCAGATATATAAGAAGAAGTTTATTATTAAATGTGTTTGAAGGGAAGTTGGAGAAAAGACTTTTATGTAGTTCCAAAAAGTAAAATGAGCCCTAGAAGGTCAAATTTGGTTTAGAGTTGATATTAAGATATTACTAATAATTAAAATAGTGTAAAAATGGAAGTCATGTCAAGTCCATCAGCTTTCCTCTCCTGTTGAGGGAAATTATGATAATTAAAGCTGCCATTTATTGAATGCTGAGATCCTCTGCTCTGTGCTTTATGTATATTATTTCAACAGGTCTTTTATAACCACCATTCATTTACTTCTTAATCCTGCCATGAGATCCTAGAAGGATGTAGATTCATTTATATGTGGAACCAGAAGGTTTTGCTTCAAATGCTGGCTCTACTGATTACTATGTTACCCTGTACAAGTTATTTATACCTCTTGCTTCTGTTCCCTCATTTATAAAATGGAGATCATAATAGTACATCCTTCATAGGGATTTTGGGAGGATTAATACACAAAGCATCAGTGCCTGATACAGTGAGCCCTCAGTAACTGCTAACTTGTTAGTGTCCGTTTGCTTTTATCAGGTAGCATCTTTTTGAACAAAGTGCTTTAAAGAAGAATCCCCAATATTAAAGTATTCCTTCTCACTTTTTAAAAAAAGATTTTAAAATTTATTTTAGAGAGATTGGGAAGGAGAGAGCATGAGTTGGGGGAGGGGCAGAGGGAGAAAGAATCTTAGGTAGACTCTCCACTGAGCTTTGAGCCCAAGACTGGGCTCTTTCTCAGGACCCTGAGATCACCACCTGCTCAGAGACCAAGAGTGGTATGCTCAACCAATAGTGCCATCCAGGGGTCCCTCCTTTCTCACTTTTTGAGAAAAGGTCTAATAAGTACATGAAAGAAATTGCCATTGTGAAAAACTGTCTGAAATTGTGGTAACATATCTTTTTTTCTCTTTTTCAAAATCAGATCTTTGGCGTTGCCAGTTCCTTTTACCGTTTGTTAGTCTAGGTTTGATGTGCTTTGGGGCTGTGATTGGACTTTGTGCTTGCATTTGCCGGAGTTTGTACCCCACCATTGCCACAGGCATTCTCCATCTCCTTGCCGGTGAGTCTTGTCATTATACGTACCTTTTATCTTCTTCCTGTTTCTATAGAGACAGAGTCATAATTCTTAAACATTCACGTATTGTTGCCCTGTCATGTTGCCTGAAAAGCTCTTACGAGGCTCTTACCTAGTTATGTTTTGTTTTCCTCCAAGGTCTCTGTACGCTGGGCTCAGTGAGTTGTTATGTTGCTGGAATTAAGCTACTCCACCAGAAGCTAGAGCTACCTGAGAAGGTGTCTGGTGAATTTGGATGGTCCTTCTGCCTGGCTTGCGTCTCAGCTCCCTTACAGTTCATGGCTTCTGCTCTCTTCATCTGGGCTGCTCATACCAACCGGAAAGAGTACACCTTAATGAAGGCATATCGTGTGGCATGAGTGGGAAGCTGCCTGCTTTGCAATTGCCATTTTATTTTTCAATATTAATATTCTCCTTGTCTCCCCCCCCATTGTTTTTAATTTATTTTTTTTCTTTGTGGATATACCATTTTATCCTGAAAATCCATTCTATTTATTCACACAGACAGTTGTTTCTTAATACCACTAAAATTTATATGGATTATTCTGAATGAGTCCATCTTTTAAACAAACTAATCTAGGTTCAGAGTCCAGACAGCAAGAAATGGGTAGACACTTGCCACACATTTGTGAAAGAAAACTGATAGTGGGAAATTGACTCAAACACATCTACTGAAGTCTTTTAGATTTCTCAGTAAATATCTGTTGAACTGGAAACTCTTCAGTGTCTCTGAGAAAACTCTCATCGTTGTCAGAACTTAGGGTCACTTTGCCATTGTAGATAGCCTGTCAGCCAGAGCATTAATGCTATTTTCAAAGATTTTAAGCTATATAAAATGAGATTATCTAAGATCCTTATCCCCAAATACGGGCATACAGCTTTATTCAAGGTGAAGTACGGCAGCTGTTTAACTAAACTGTGTCTGTCTGCAAGAAAGGAAGTGAAAAATACAGTGTTTACTGGAAATTTTAATTTCATAACTACAAGAATTCCAATTCAGCCAGACAAGAGGATTAACTTCATTTTACTTTACCTTTTTTTGTATTTTTTTTTTTTTTTTTAAGCTTCCTTAATGTCAGTAGGATTTTCAGTACAACCAAACCATTTTGGATTTTTGCTCCTTGCCTCCTCACACATCAGGCTTATTAAGAGTGCTTTCTTTCTAACATGACTTTGGGGTCACGGAGTAATATTTTCCAACTCCTTTCTATTTATTCCAGCTCAGTACCATGAAGAAGGTTCCACCATAATGACCCTCCAGAGCTAGGAAAACTACCACAAGACCTAAAGCTTTGGCTGGTCATTAACTTCCAACTATGGTCTTTATTTCTTGTGGTGAAATGATGTGCCTTTCCTTGCCTAAATCCCTTCCTGGTGTGTATCAACATTATTTAACATCTCCTAATTCAGTCATTTTTTTATAAATATGTCTATAAACATTGAACTTAAAAAAATCTTATTTACTTATTCCATTACTGTAGCACTTGACAGATTTTAAAAAATGTAACTTAGTAATTTCTTACAGTATCCTAAATCTGTCTTTTTTAAAAAATAAAAAAATGAGAAGAAACTCAATTGTGTATCATGTCTGAGTTGATTTAAATCTCAATATTTCAGGATAAAGAAGTACAGGATTCTGAATGAGGATCTCTGTTTCTTTGGAAAATGCCTTTTTCTGGTATCTCTGTTTTATCTTCCAAAAAATATGGGAACTCCTTGCCCTCATTATAAAATCAGAGCTTCTTTATCCATTATGTTTCAGAGTTTTAAAAACATGTTTTTAGAGTAGTTTTATGATCCTATGTGTCCTATTTAATGTGGCTAGATTTTTTAAAAAGTCATATAATGGCTATTAGTGTTTGTGTTCTATAGCACAGAAATAATCAAGTCTGCTTCTGACTTACAGCAGAGCCAGTATTACTCTGCAGCTGATAACTGCCTATGCAGTTGCTGCTTACTCACTTTTCTACCTCTTCCTCACTTCTCACGTTTCGTTGCCTTTCAGCACATTTTGTGGAAGGTAGAAAAGCTAAGTAAACATACAAAGCGTTTGGGCACAGGGTTTTAAAATTTTTGACCAACATGACATTTTTGTATTGGGAGATACTTATTTTGGACAACGTCCCCTCTTGTCACCCCAAGTTGTCTGTGACTGTCAGTCCAACACCAGTCTTTAATATGTACTGTGGAAACTTAAGTTACTATCCGACTTTGAGTTCCATCCAGCCTCACTGGTAGTATCCTGAAGCATGGGGAGCCGGCATCATAAGCCCTGGTGTTACCTATGTGTTGTGGTTGATATTTCAAGCACAGCTGAGGTGGTCTTTTGTGAACACTTTTTTCTTTGGAACATATAGAGCTGTGTTGTTTCATTTGATGTGAAAATTAGTTTTTCAGCTGTCTCTTGTGTCTATTCAGGTGGAACCATATGAAATTGGTGATATTTGACCATTTTGACAAGTATAGTTTTGTTCATCTCTTTTCACCGAATCTTTGAAAGCCACCCCCAAAGTTAAAACTCAATTTTCAGAACATGAGTTTTATGGCAATTTAAGAATCATGTTTTAAAATCTTAATTTCATGATTCCTAATCTCATCAAGTGATGTGAATAAATATCTTTTAATTCTTTTTGGCAAAAGATTCATTTCAAAAATTTTTAGAGATAGCCATAAAGACAGTAAAAGTTGACACAATAAAATGGGAATAATCCTTTCAAAAATTTTTAGAGATAGCCATAAAAACAGTAAAAGTTGACACAATAAAATGGGAATAATCGTAGAAGAATTTATTTGTTTAGTTAACACTGCACCTACTATCTATGTCATGATACTCTAGGGTCTCAGTAACTTAATAATGAAGTAATAGTAATGTGTTAATACTTGCCTGCTTAAAGTACTTCTGTGTTTTTGTGTTGGGGTGGAGGGGAGGGAAAAAGTTGATAAGTTACTTAAAGATGGACTGATGTAGTCACACCAGTGACTTCAGCCTTTCTGCCCCTCTCAGTCTTCTAGACTTCTGTTCTTGTTTCTCTTCATGCAGCTTGTGTTGTCATTGGTATATTCAGGAGCAACTTGGGACTCCCATGTTCCCATAACCTCTCACGGCCTCTTCCTTCACAATCCTTAGGCTTGAGGCTTATCTTCATAGACTGTGCTGTCTAGTTTACTTATTCTCAGTCTCAAGATTCTAAGGATGGCTGTTCAAAACTACTCGGCTGATTCTGTTTAAAAAGTTATGCTTTTTGACTTTAGCTGCTTGACAGTTGTTGATTTATTATTACTCCCTACCACACATTCTCCAAATCTCTACAAAAGTTAGTTGTTGGAAACCCTTACTCTTCTTCCTCAATTTACATAAAGGAAGTTTTATGTTCTTTTTAATGAGGAAATACTGGAATGAACTCTTTCAGTTTCTGCAGTCATTTTTGCTCCTCCCTAAGAAAGAAGGAATATATTATGACTGGAGATATTGCTAGGATCATGGCATCCGCAAAAAGCAGCACAGTGTGTGATGGTTAAGTATCTAGCTCAGAAGACATTCTGGAATACTAAATTTGTAATCCCAGGTCTGTCACTTAGCCTTTCCAAGCCCCACTTTCCCCATCTGTGAAATGCTATGATTATCATACCTGCCTCATACAGTTGCAATGAGGATTATGTAAATTGCTGAGCATAAAGTACTTAGTACTCAGAAAGTGCTAGTTATGACAGGCTGCATGAAGAGGGGATGAGGTTACCAAGCCTAAAGAGCAGAGCTTCTCAGCCTAGGCTGCATGCTGGAATTGCCTGGAAAACTTTAAAAAATATTTGCGCCCCAGACATTTTGTGATTTACTCAGTCTGAGGTGTGTCCAGGTCACTGATTTTTTTTTAAACCTTTCAAAGTGATTCCAGTGGGTAACTATGTTTGGAAACTATATTTGAAACTTCGTTTAAAAGCAAGAAATAGGATTCCCTGTCTCCTAGGCAGATTGTCAGAAACTGACAGTGGGCTTTGTCAAATAAACAGACCTGGTACGGTGCCTGCTTTCTAGAAGCCATTTCTTTGCTGTGCTTTCCAACACTCTCTTCTGGTAACTAATTGGCTTTTGGAGACAGGCACCATTATATCCCACCAGCTCTGGATGGAGATGTGTATGAAGAATGTGCCTGCAGACCCAATACACTCCTGTGGCTTGTCCCAAGGTTCAGATTTGGCAAGAAGTATAGGAAACCTCATTTGTTTTGGCTTCAATCCCAAATTATTTTCTTTAATCTGGTACTTTCAGGGACTCTGTACTTTGGAGTGGCTAGGTCTCAATAAATAAAGTGAATACTCTGACCCCTGTCTGCTTATCAATTCATTGCATTCCTGCTGTTTTGTTTACAATCACACAGGACAGGGGCATGAGTTACTGACATCAACCTCTTCACAAGTCAGAAGTACTTGAGAATGCACATAGAAAATGAGGATAAAATAGTATCTGCCTTGACAGGTTACTGTGGCAGTTAAATAGATCCTGAAAGGTAAGAGCTTAGTAAAGGGTAGGCATTTGTTTCTGGAGGCCAACACAGCATGTGGGGAGGAGGCAGCCTTTGCCTGGCCTCTTTGGTCAGGCTGTATGCACGGGAGTTGGAACTGCTCTGGCTTGCCCTGTGACTGCCATTCAGCAGGGATTAGGGCTGGGGCTAGTGCTATAGTAGTGGGGAGAGTCTAGTTTCCAGTTTAAGGTTCAGAACAGTTCATTACATGGACTTTTTAGCCATCCTTGCATCTCAAAGTGGAAGAATTTTTAAAGCTTCTGTTTGTATCTTTTGTCTCAAACGAGACACCACTTAATGTGGGATCTTTGGTTTTTCAATGATTTTGCTAAGCGTCAGTTGGTGATTTAAGATTAGCTGCCTCAAAAATCTGTCTTTATCTTGTTTAAATCCACATCCATTGAGGGAACAGGAAGAAATTGGATTTCTGTGGCTTATTCTCAGACTCCTAAAATCAACTACTACCACCTGCAATGCAATTTGATTCAGATGGTTCATTTTAAGAGCTAAGCATAGCGGGGCACCTGGGTGGCTCAGTGGGTTAAGCCTCTGCCTTTGGCTCAGGTCATGATTTCAGGGTCCTGGGATCGAGCCCCACATTGGGCTCTCTGCTTGGCAGGGAGCCTGCTTTCTCCTCTCTCTCTCTCTGCATGTCTATCTGCCTACTTGTGATCTCTCTCTGTCAAATAAATAAATAAATTCTTAAAAAAAAAAAAAAAAAAGCTAAGCATGGCAACAGATTTCAGGAACACACACCATAGGTCCAATCTCTGGGTATTATTCATGAGTACTTACAATAAATTGTAGAGAGGGACTTTTCTTGTTGTCCCGAACTTAAAGGAGCATGTAAGGTCATGTAAGACAAGAAATTAACCAAAAAGATTCTAGAAAGACTTCAAACAATTAGGGCTATAAACCCCTTCTAGGACTTATTTAGAGGTAGCAGAACCAATTTTATTATCCTAACTCTGCAACTATCACCCCAGGCAGTGTTCCTCCTTCCTCCACACTTGAAATAAGAAGATGATGGGAAGGAAAAAAGGGAAGTAGAGGCCTGGGTCATTAAGTTGAGGATATTGTGGCCTCTCCACAGCAGGGAGGTAGGGACTTCCTCCTGGACACCATTCTAGACGAACAAGTCCAGCTACCCTCTGGTTCATTCAAGACTTTCACATCCACAGAACTGCCTTAGATTTAGACAAATCTACTGAAAATCCCAGCTCTTTTTTTTTTTTTTTTTTTTTACTGCTTGAGAATCTGCCAATTCTTTTTTACATCTCAGTGGGATAAAAATGTCCATCTTCATGTTTGTTGTGAGGGTTAAATAGTATCTGCAAATCACTTAGCATGGTGTCCAGCACATCTTTGGATTTCAAGAAATGGTAACCATAATTAATCTGCAGATGATTTCAGATCCCCAGTCTCACCTTCTCTCCAAAGCTCTAGGTCTAAGCTTTCTAACTGCCTTTAAGACAGCTCCATTTGAATATTTTCATGATTCCTAAAACTTAATATGTCCAGATTAAACTCCTCTTTCTTCTCATAATTTCTCCTGTTCCCATTATCTTTATGTTTCTTCCATCACCTAGATTTTCAATGCTGACAACATCTTCAGCTCTTGTTTCTGTGCCTTATATATCCAGTTGGTTATCAAGGCTTTTTGACTCTACTCCCATAAGGTCTATCTCACTAAAACCCACCTGTCACCCTGGTTCAGGCTCTTGGATGACAGTAACTTCTCTGCTCATGTCCTCACTGCCAGCTCTCTCCTATAATCCATTTTACACACCCTGCCAGTCCAATTTGCAAAAGCATAGATTTGATCACATCAACCTTTTATTTAAAAATTGTCAATGAGGGGCACCTGGGTGGCTCAGTCAGTTAAGTGTTTGCCTTAGGCTCAGGTTATGGTCTTGGGATCCTGGGATCCTGGGATCCTGGGATCCAGGCCCGTGTCATGTTCCCTACTCAGCAGGGAGTCTGCTTCTTCCTCTCCCTCTGCTTCTCCCCCTGCTCATTCTCTCTCTCTGTCTCTCTCTCAAGTGAATAAATAAAATCTTTAAAAGAAAATTTTCAATGACTCCTCATTGCTTATAGAAACAATCTAGAATAGTCTAGATTTAGTCTCCCATCCAAGTTCTAGAACTAGCTAGCTGTATCTTTGCAGTATTTTCTGTTTCCCTCCCTTAGCTTTGTTCAAACTCACTATTGCTTTTTCCCAGTTGGTGTTTTCTTAAGTGCATGCTTCTTATTATACTGCCTTTATTTCTGGAATACTATTCTCCACATATTCAAATTCTGTCCATATCATATTGTTGAAATTACAGTTTCAAAATCATAACCATTTCTTTACCAAGTAGACTAATTTAAAGCTTATCTAAAATGTCTTATTCTTTTGAACTCCTTATAACACACTGAGCACCTTCTTTCTTGTGGCTTTGGTCACTTCCTGCCTTGCATAGCATTGATTAATATGCATTCACCTTCTGTACTAGAATGTATTGCTTATTTAATCTTTGTATCTCCAAACATCTTCCACATTGCCTTGCAAAGAGTAGTCGCTCAAGAAATAAGAGGTTTCTGAGTGATAATCCTTGAAATTATTAGAAAGCCTCAGTGTAAAATATATGCTTAAAATTACATTATCTAGGAAAGAATTAGAATTGATAGACAAGAGCTCAAGTCTAACACTTCGGAGGGAAAGCTCTATAGCAGGTCCTGCAAGGTAGCTGAGATTTATAGATTTAGCCTTCCCACTCTTACCTGGAAGAGGATGTGGGTACAGTTCTTTGCCAGTTGTGATGGGAAATGGACAATTTAAGTTAATAATTTAGGCTTTTGTGAGTTTTTGCACATTTTATATGAAGAGCTTAATCTAGAAAATGTTTAAAGTTTTTTTAAATCAACTTGTTTAGAAGACATTTCAGAACTATATAAAACGCTGATTAAAGAAATTGAAGATGACACAAACAAATGGAAAGATAGTTCATATTCATGGATTGGAAGGACAAATATTGTTAAAATGTCCATACTACCCAATCTATAGAATTAATGCAAATGCTATCAAACTACCAACAGCATTTTTTCACAGAACTAGAACAAGTAATTCTAAAATTTGTATGGAACCACAAAAGACCCCAAGTAACAAAAGCCATCTTGTAAAAGAACAAGACAGGGGGTATCACAATCCCAGATTTCAATATACACTGCAAAGCTGTAGTAATCAAGATCGTATGGTACTGGCACACAAATAGACACAAGAATCTATGGAGCCGAAGAGAGCCCAGAAATAAACCCATACTTATATGGTCAATTTATCTTTGACAAATGAAATGAGGAAAACAATGGGAAAGAGTTTCTTCAACAAATGGTGCAGGAAAAACTTTTGCATGCAAAAGTTTAAAACTGAGGCGCTTTCTTACATCCTATGCAAAAATAAACTCAAAATGATTAAAGACTTAAATGTGAGACCTAAAACCATAAAAAACCTAGAAGAGAGCATAGACAGTAATTTTTCTGACAGTAAATTTTCTGACAGTAATAGCAACATTTTTCTAGAAATGTTTCCTAAGGCAAGAGAAACAAAACCAAATTAAACTATTGGGACTACACCAAAATAAAAAGCTTCTGCACAGCAAAAGAGAGTCAACAAAACAAAAAAGACAACTTATTGAATGGAAGGAGATATTTGGAAATGACATATATGATGAGATTAGCTTCTAAAATATATAAAGTACTTAATACAACTGAACACCCAAAAACCTAGTAATCTGATTAAAAATGGGCAGAAGACATTTCTCCAAAGAAGACACATAGAAGGCCAACAGACCACAATATGAACATTCCTCAAAAAAATTAAAAATAAAATTACCATATGATCCAGTAATTCCACTACTGGGTATTTACCCAAAGAATATGAAAACTGTAATTCAAGAAGAAATATGCACCTCTATGGTTATTGCAGCATAAAAGCCAGATAATGGAAGCAACCCAGTGCCCCTCCATAAATGAATGGATAAAGAAGTTGTAATAAACACACACAGATGCACACACACATACTGGAATATTATTCAGTCATAAAAAGAATGAAATCTTGCCATTTGCAACAACATGGATGGATCTAGAAGTATAATGCTCATTAAGATAAGTCAGAGAAAGATAAATGCCATATGATTTCAATTACATGTAGAATTTAAGAAACAAATCAAATGAGCAAAGAAACAAATCAAATGAGCAAAGAAAAAAGAGATAAACAGACTTAAACATAAAGAACAAACTGGTGGTTACCAATGGAGAGGTGGAGGAAGAGTGAAATAGGTAAAGGGATTAAGAATACACTTATTGTAATGGGCACTGAATAGTGTATAGAATTATTGAATCATTATATTGTACACCTGAAATGAATACAACAGTGGATGTTAACTGACATTTTAAAAAAGTAATGGAGACTGATGGCACCTAATGTTAAAGAAATGCCATCATTGGTAATATACAGACTGGCTCTGAGAGCCACCTATTGAAAAAGCTGAGGAATAATGACAACTATTCAGGCAACAAATTTCAGGAGAAACTCAATTGCCTCAAAAGCCCTTTTTAATTCCACTACTAGTTTTCATCAACAAATTGTCATTTGTATTGTAATGTTTACTGTATGTTACTGTAATGTTTTCTTTTGTGTATATTATCAGAGCACATATAAAATAATAACATGAATAAAAACAAAAAAGATTCAGAACTCAACACTGTTGGAGAAGTTTGATGCAGTCAATCCTTATCTATCTTTATTTATATTTAAACTATGAAGTAAAGTTCTACAATGAAATCAGGGCATTGTTCCATTGTTATAAGTTTAATAGGTAAACTGAGGGGAGTATGAGTACTTTAATGGAATGAAGATGTCTCATTTCAAAGGCATAGTCATCAAGAAGTAACTTTTCATCAAGAGGAAATTCTATCATAGATTTCCAGTCAGGATCTGTTCACAAAGAACTCTGTCAATATTATGCCAATCTCTCTTGATTTCTAAAATAGTACTCATCTTGATTAATAGATATTTAACAAACAATAATTTATTTCCTTCAAAGGAAATTAGTCCAATATTTGATTCAATAAATAATTTTTACATTGTCCTAAGTTGCCTTAGATGATTATTTATTTATCAACAATCTTTGCATTCTGTATCATTATTCTTAGGATACCTTCCAAGCTCCTGAAATGGCCTTATGCTCTCACCAGCAATTTTCATTCTCCAAAAAGACTGACTTTTGAATTTTCTCAGTGGGTCATGCCTACCATAGTTTAAAAACGTGACCTTATAATTCTTCATTCACCCGGCCATTCAGAGGTGTATTTTCTGTCCTCTTCCCCTGAATCTGGGCTAACTTGTATTGCTTTGACTAAAAGAGTTTGATTTAAATAATACAATGAGTTCATAAAAGGTTATGTGGCTTGAGGTTGGTTTTCTCCTGAAACAATTGGTTTTAGAATACTCATTTCTGGAACATTCCTTATCAGAACCCACCTGCCATGCTGTGAAGCCCAGGCCATGTGGAGAGACCTTGAGTAGATGATCCAGTCAAATCCCCAAGCTAAGCTCCCAGCTGACAGCCAAGATCATCTTTCAACCATGTGCTCAGCCAACTTGGATGTCTATTCCTTCTAAGCCTACAGATGACTCTGGCTTCACCACTATCTTACTGTAAGTCTGCGAGCCTCCAATCAAGAACCACTCAGCTAAGCCCATTCAATCTAAAAACTCTAAGAGATAATAATAATTTGTTGTTTTTGCTGCTATATTTTGGGGTCATTTGTTATACAATCACAGTATCTAGAACAATCTCCTTTCCCATCACAGGCTTTCAAAAGATATTTTTCTCTTCCTGAATGACCACCGCCCCCACCCGATGCTGTCCCCACTCTTTTGCATTGCTAACTCCTATTGATTTTTTAAATCAAGCTTAATATTTACTTATTCACCAAATTTTCCCTGGCCATCTACCTTGGGCTCATTCTCCCTCTTATTATTTCATACACTGTGAAGTTCTTGACAATGGTAATAGAGTTCAAGTTGGGGAGTGATTCTATGTGTCATCTCTCCTATTAAACTCTATGGATGCAATCATCCCATACCTTAGTATAATATAAGGGACGTTCTGGAGTCACTAAATACTATCAAAGTCCTTTTTGAGAAGGACATGGAAAAATTTCAGTCCAGTCTGGTACTCTAGGTCAGTTAGTGAAATATTAAAACAAAAAAAGCCATTCAGAGTTGGAACTGTCTCTCTTCTTAGCTTAGGCTTGTCTCTGGCTGGGATGCCTACAGTAGGGGAGGGAAGTGAGCTGTCTTTTCTGCCCTCAGTCACTTTCTTCTACATAAACAAAAACTTTCTGGCCTTCCAAGGTCAAACTGTGGAAAGAGTAGGTTAGGAAGAAGGATAGTATAATGTGGCTGGTACAGATGTCATCTGACCTGGGGGTATGTAGCCCATAGACAATTGCTGGTTCTTTCTCTTTAAAAGCCATTTCAGGGGAGTTTCTCAGAGATCCTCCATCAGCAGATCTTCAGACTATATTTCTTTTAACAAGTGAAATCAGTGCCTCTCCTTTAGCTGTGAGCTTACTACTCCCTCCTCAGTCCTTGTGTTCTTGGTGCTTCAGAAAAATAAAAACCAGACCCGCAAGAGACCAAGTGACCCTTGGAGAAGTAGGAGAACTCGGATTTATTTTACACCAGTGGACCCAGATGAACTTGTACTTGAACTTCTGGGCCCCGGAAAACAGGGTTATGGGCTTCTATAGGGGACTGCAGGCAGTTAGGTTCCAAGAGCCATGCTGACTGCCGATAGGTGGGTTTAAACTTGGGGAGAAGGGGCTGCTTTAGGCGGGAAGAGTAGTGCAGGAGGCCTGTGGCAGGAAGCCTGTTTACAGAAGCAGAAATGGTTGGTTATTTCTTGCTCCCTGTAGGGCTTATGGTTATCTCTAGCTTATTATTAGCAACTTTTCATCTTCCGGGGCCTCCTGGCCTGGGCCTTCCCTGGGTAATTTTCCTCTTCACTGGTAGTGTGATTTCTTTCTGTTGGGATCGTATTACTCTCAGGTTGTTCAGGAGTTCTCTCTCAATCTCTCTCTCTGTCTCTCTTCTTCTTCTTCTTCTTCTCCTCCTCCTCCTCCTCCTTCTCCTTCTTCTTCTTCTTTTTATTTAACCAGGACTCCTATTGTGAGGGAAACATTTAGCGCCCAAGAAACAAGAACAGTTAAGTCCCTCTCAACTGAACTCCCAAGTTCTCACACTACTTCATGCTTCAGGCTCATCTGGCCAATCCCTTTTATTGACAGACTTTTCAAGTGTGAGTCAGATGTTCTTACACAGATTTCTCAAATGCCAGGGGGCACACGCCAAGTTCCCTCAGTAAAACCCTTCTCAACCGGCAAGCTCCCTCCTTACCATAGTGGATGGGACATGGGGAAAGACTGTGAGCCTGCAGCATCTCTCCCCAGAGATGTCTCTCTCCTAATTTTCCAAACTTTGAATCACCGTAAAGCATTTACATATCTTTGAGACCCAGAAAGTCCCAAGATGGGTTTTTAGACCCACTTTCTGCAAATCCTGCATTTCTCTAACATTTCAATTTGAAATACAGACCTTCTGATAAAACTAAACTGAGATGACAGGGTAGCTTACATTTAAATCCTCTTAAAAATGGAACTGTAATAATTTTTATTTATCATCTTCTTCTTTCCCTGGGTTAGTTAAAATCCACAAGAATAGAACTCTTGTCTGACTTCATAGTATACCACTACTTAGCACAGTGCATACTATATGTGGAAATGCTCAGTGAGTACTTATTGAATAAATAAACAAGTTATGCAGTTGACTTTTCACCCTGTGTGAATTAATCTTTTAAGTCTGGTTATCCACAATCCTCATTTCTCAGAAGTAGCCATGTAGATATACATATAATTATTAAGTTCTGTGCTTCACTGTTTCCTCTCATCAGTCCTCAAATGAATAAAAGTTATTTTCTTGGTGCACATTGCCTCAGGAGGAGAGTAATAAATCTTCTATCTTGAAAATTCATATTTCCCTCTACGTAGGGGCTACATAATTAATTATGAATTTAGTTAAATAGAAGAAACAAATGAGAGGGGAAGCACTGTGGAGAATAAAGTTCTGTTAGTATGTTTTGGTCAATTGTATTGAATACACTATAAATATCCTGTACCATTTTCTTTCCTTTTTAAATAGCCTGAATAAGATACATTTCTAAGGAGCAGGGATTGTGCCTATGTAATTCTTTTCGCTGTGTGTAGCTCTGTATCATTTCCTGTGCTAACAGGAGCTCAGTACATGTTTTCCTGAGGATGGCAGGAAGAAAGATGACACACTGTACAGGAGGGGCTGAGGAGGTCACTGGAGAGCAGTGAAAAGGAGGACTACCCTCGGGTTCCTGGGGAAATTATGTCAAAGATGTCATCTCCTTGGCGGTCATAGCTTGCTTCTGCAAGAATTCTTGTCATAATGAATTTCAGTATTGCATTTGTTTCTTGCGATAAGACTGAGAGTGTGCTCAGGTGATGTGTCTTTGAGAGCCACACTTCCAGTGTAGCCAACATAAAACTAAGAAGATAACTTGTTTCCGGGGCTCCATCCTTCCCACTTTTAGTTCTGCTTCTTCCTGTCCAGCCTGGTGTCCGCAGGCTGCCCCCGAGGACTACACATTTGGGGCATTATCTGACTTTTGGTGTGTGAGAATAATAGCTTCCTAGGTTTGTGCCTCATTCCTCTAGGCTGCTTTCTTCTGAATCACTGTCAAAATACCCACTGAATTCATTCGTGCTACTGGTATAATGAGTCACTTCTTCCAGGTAAGCTATTTCCATTTTAACCCCTGAACTTCCAAGAACTTATTCTTAATTTTTTGTTTTATATCATTCTTCCTTGTCTTTCTTCTTTCCTTCTTTCTTTCCTGCCTGCCTTCCTCTCTCTCTTCCTCTCCTTTCTATCCTACCTTCCTTCATTTCCCCCACACCCGCACCACCCCGCCAAATCTTTAAATACCTCAACTGGTGCCAGGCATTGCATTAGGCCCTGGTAATGCACACGGCACCCCTGCCCTCTTAGAAGTCATGTAGAACATGGGCTGCTACTAAAAACACAACACAGATTATTTTCGCTAATGTGGAAGCATGACAGATTTTATTTTGAGTCTAAGAACAATACTCTTCATTAATTAATCGTGCTATTGCTTGCTCATTTGGCAAGAAATACAAAGTTTATTCACCATATTTGTCTCAATATTCTAATGGTGGAATATGTCACTGCTATAAAGACAGAGAGATATTTTGACTAGGAGAATAGTTTGGAACCCCTCAAATTACATTACTTTGACACTCATAGAACTACTTTAGGAGTTCTCTTCCGGGGTTGAATAAATCAATTTTCCCTGCCCAGTTGTTCCCAGTTGTGGTCATCTCAAGTAACTCTTTTAGTCTATGTTCAGATTTATGTCAAATATGTTAAATGTATGTCTCACAATCTCCTTTAAGAGGACATACCTGGAAGCCTAGGTGCCAGCCTAGTCTACCCATCAGGGTCACAGCCCAAAGATGGTTTTTTTCTCATGTTTCCTCTTTGCTTTTATGAAGAATTAGTTTCACACAGATACATATTTCTGTATTAAAAAAAAATTCCCAGTGGTTTTTTTCTCTTCATTTGGGCTTTTATCTCAAGTCAGTTTTCCTTTATTTCACAGGTAGGTTTTTATCCTTACTTTCTAAAGTATTAAAGAAAGTGCATCTTTAAGTAATATCATCATATAATGATTCATTTCTCCAAAGTTAGCATACTAATTTGATAATGCACTCTTTCCCACATTTGCACTTGGCTTTCATTCTTTTATGGAGAATTGCTTTGTGAACACTAAATAAACTAAATAAAATAATAAGTTCTAGTTAATAAAAGGAAAACACATATTTGCTTAAAGTGAATTATATTAGGTGTCAACTTCATACCTATACCTCCTGCCCTATAAAACTGAAACAATTATAAAAAAAAGTTATTGTTTAACAGTCAACTGTCTACTATGTAAGATTTTCTTTTTGAAAAATAAATGTAGTTACCTTATTTATTTAGCATTAGTTATTTTTGCTTTTTTAATCACTTACTATATATCTGACTACATATGAATTAATCAGTGAATTAATAAATTCTCCCTTCTCTTCTTTTTAATGTTTTCACTATAAAAAAGTGATCTGAAACAGTTCATTGTTTCAGATTATTATTATTATTATAATATCATATTATTATTATTATTCTTACACACCCAAAGCCAGGAAATTATTCAAACAACATATTTTATAGTTTATAATAGTAAGTTGGAAAATGTTTTTTTTTTTTTTTTTAAAGCAACTTTTTTTTTTTTTTTTTTTAAAGATTTTATTTATTTATTTGACAGAGAGAAATCACAAGTAGGCAGGCAGAGAGGCAGGCAGAGAGAGAGGAAGGGAAGCAGGCCCCCTGCTGAGCAGAGAGCCCGATGTGGGACTCGATCCCAGGACCCTGAGACCATGACCTGAGCCGAAGGCAGCGGCTTAACCCACTGAGCCACCCAGGCGTCCCTGGAAAATGTTTTTAGTGTAATAAATATTGAAATACTTAAGTATGATGAGAGGCAGTATTTTGTAATGCAAAATTACACATTCAAATGTTCGAGGGGGATAGGTAAATAGCATAACAAGTTCTAATTATTGCCAGATCTCCCAACTTTTCAGGAGAGGTTAAAATTTTAAATGTTCTCCTGGTTTTTAAATCTTGGAAATTAATTTTTAAAAAGTACTATGCTGTTCTGCACTTCCTAGGCTAAACTAATCTGTGCAACCCCTGGAGGATATTTGGGACTTCCTGTGTGGTAAGTGAGACTGTGGGTTTTATAGTTAGCTGGGAGTTCAAATAAAAAATGCTACTGTGGAATAGTGCTCAAGTGACTAAACCATACTGAGCTTTATTTTCTTGCATGCTACATGGGGATAATAACTGTACTTCTCTCATAGTATTTTGGCTTTCTGGAGGGATAGACGTGAGAGAAGATCTGAGGAGCCCAGAAAATGAAGAGCCAAATTCAGAGTTCGCTGCTATACTTTTTGTTTCGGAACAACCATTTCACATTTTTTCCAGGGGAAAACAAATTTTACAAAGAACAAGTGAGTCAAGCAGCCCTTAACATTCTGTATCTGAACTCAACCCTTACTCCTGCCCTATTACCTTTCTCAGTTTTCCTAAGTCCTTATACTCGGTGTAAGCTAGGATGACGAACACACTCTATTTTATACCACATGTTCTTACAGTGTGTTGCTGATGCTTTTCCCATTAAGGGGTCTCGGTCCCCTCTCCTTGAATGTAAGTAAAATGTTGTGGCTGTCTCAGTGATGAAAGATAGCAGAGTGACATCCAAAATCAGACCTTCAAAGTGCCATGCAGTTCTGCCTTGTTCTCTCGGTACACTCATTCTTGGAACTCGGTAGTCCTACTGTAAGGAAACTCAGATGTACTTGTTTCCTGGGACTGCCATAACAAAATATCACAAGGCAAGTGGCTTAGAAACAATTATAACTTATCACCTCACACATCTGGAGCCTAGAAGTTTGAAATCAAGGTTTAGTCAGGGCCATGGTCTCTCTGAAACCTGTACAGAAGGATCATCCCTGTCTCTTCCTAGCTTCTGGTGGTTTGCTGGCATTTTGGGGATTGTCTGGCTCACAGCTATATCACTGTAACCCTCCATTTTCATATGACATTCTCCCTCTATCTCTCTGCATTGTTTTCCTTCTGCATATGTGTCTCTGTGCCCAAATTTCCCGTTTTACGTAAGACACTGGTCACATTGGTTTCAGGCCCACCCAAATGACCTCATTTGAACTTGATTAACTAAGTAAAGATCGCATTTCCAAGAAAGGTCACATTCTGAGGTACTGGGAATTAGGACATCAACAAAGCT
Organism: Mustela nigripes; assembly: GCF_022355385.1. NCBI lineage: Eukaryota > Metazoa > Chordata > Mammalia > Carnivora > Mustelidae > Mustela > Mustela nigripes. Next base: position 172,992,297 of record NC_081558.1, read on the forward strand.
TTTTAGGGGCACAATTCAACCTGTAACAAGAGGTCATAAGGAGACACTCCATGTTGACTGGGATCCCATCTGGCAGCCAGTTCCATGGCCAGTCATAAAAATGGAAGAACTTTTAAGATGATTCTAGCCTCAGTCATCATATGGCTGCAACTATGTGATAATACTGAGTAAGAACTTGCTTAGGTGAGCACAGTCAACTCCCCACCATGGGACATAATTATTATTATCGTGTAAAGTTACTGAGTGTAAGGGCCATATAGCAGTAACTAACTGGAGCATAGGTCACAGTGGAATAGAAAGGAAGTTTTCTTTCTGCAGGGGCCAATATATCTTGTAGTTCTAATATTTTATAGGACCTGTGACAGGATCATGCCCTGCTTGCCTTCTGCCTAGACCAGCTCTGGCATTTTTCAGATGAACATAATAAATCTTATCCTTTTTAGATCCTTGAAGCCTATCTTTCACCTTTTACTGACAATTCTTTCACTCCCTGTATGAACAATTAATAACACACCTTTCTTCAGACCCTACCCTGGCAAATATGGTACATATTCTCTTGCTGCTCCTTGTCATGGAACACTTTTCTCAAGGAGTTTCTGTTGTTTTTGATGGACACAGAAAGCCAAAAGAAGCATGGAATTTCAATCATTTGAAACTAATATATCTTTCTTCAAAAATGCTAACTTAGTTTTCTACCTTAAACAGTAGAAATGGTCAGGAGCAAAATGTTCAAGCTGAATGTAATATATTGTTATCAATGTTTTCAAATTAATCTTTTATTTTTATCAAAATAATTTGTATGCTTATTATTTTACACGGCTTAAAATGAAACAAGGCATCTATAACTTCACTGCAATTTCTGCCTTCTCCAACTGTCAGTCACTTCAACTCTTGTCACTGTTTTTTTTTTTTTTATTTACTTTTATATTTCTAAACAAACATAGAAGAAAATCTGGATGACTTTGGGGTTTTTTTTTTTTTCCCCTCCCATGCACACTGTCCCAATATAGTCCCATCTGGAGAGTTATGGTATTAAACTGAATTAAAGTTTTAATAGTAAGTATGATTTCTAGAGTTGAATGGTCAGCAGATATTATATTCTCCTTCTCTGATACTTAATCAGCATGACTTATGAAGCAATATTTAAAATCATTTTGGGTGCCTGGGTGGCTCAGTCAGTTAAGCATCTGTCTTTGGCTCAGGTCATGATCCCAGAATCCTGGGATAGAGTCCCACGTCAGGGTCTCTGCTTAGTGGGGAGTCTGCTTCTCATTCTCCTTCTTTCTCTCTCTCTCAAAATAAATAAATAAAATCTTTAAAAAAATAAAATAAAATTAAGACGTGAAATTGGTTCATTGATGAAGCAAGCAAGCATTGCCAACTTTAGAGTAATTTTTCTGGGCTGGCAATAGGTATTAAGTGAGGACTAATATAATTCTAAAAAGGGATGGTCTATATGGAAGAGGTAAAAGACTTGCATAGAGGTGTATGTAAGGAATAAACATTCTTCATGTCACCAAACTCTGGATAGTCAGATAGTTGAATTCAGCCTGGTAACAGGAGATGGCATATTAGGATTCAGGTAAAACCCCAATAATTAAAATGTGAAAAGAAAGTATTGCCAGAATTATAAATACATACAAATTAGCTCAAATGTTAATCTTTGTATACATAATGAGGTCACATTTCAATGTTAACTGATGAACCAACACAGAGATTCTTGTTCATATAGTATCAGTTTGTAAGTCTCTGAAGTGACAATGCTTCCTTGGGGAGGTAAGACTTGTCATAATATGTAATATTCCTAAATGAATTAATCACTTAACAGAATTAATTTCCCCTGATACATTCATCCCTGCTTAACATTACTGTCTTCAACCATCATGCCATCATATTATTTACTGATAATCTGATATAGTAAACATTATTCAAATTCAATGTGAGACTATCTAGAGAGATGCAATAGACTTAATATAGTTGATGAATGTCTTCTTGGAGAACTACTTGAAGGATATGTAAAGCCCCATTGACAAATAGGACCTGGTAGAGTTAGGACGATTAAAAAGTGAATAATAAATGAGAAAAATAAAAGCACATTCAGTGGATAAGAATTTGTACAATAAGAATTAGGAGGAACACTTGGGAAAATTGGTGGAGACTTTGGACATTTTACAAAATTGTCCCATTATTAGTATTCATTATTATCACTCCTTCAATTCAAAAGTTCAGTAAAGGTTGTATCTACTTATCACACTTTATTCTTCTGGAAAATAAGGCCAAGAAAAATACTTGACACCTAACTCATTGTTTGCCAAATTTGTACACATTTGTGATTATAACTAAATTTTGGTTAAGTGTAAGATAGCATACTAATTTCCATAAGTTTGTTTTGTTTTTCAAAATAATGTCCTAAACAAATCTCTTTTCTCCACTTACTGTGGAATATTGGTTAAGATTTTAAAAGGATTAATTTTATGAAACTTTTCTTCCTATATCCAGCAGTACTTATGTGAAAACAGTCTGTGATTCAATCCTGTCCAGTAATCAATTCTGACATTTCAGACAGTAGCTTGTGCAGTTCGGATTTATTGCTTCGAGAAAGATCAGAGCACAACAATGTCAATCTCACTTGCTTTTTTTCCTAAGCATAACTGAAAATCCAGACAGAAGGAGTAGACTGAGAAAACCTCATGTTTTGTTGTTGTTTATTTATTTATTTATTTTATTTTTAAAATTTTTTAAAACCTCGTTTTTAAGGACTGTTCCAAAGTATAAATTTACTTCATAAAATTAGATTTGGGAAGCATTTATGATAAGGTAAGAGCTAGGTATCACCCTAGAAATGTAGATGTAATGAGTTGGGGGATTAAAGCAAAGTCATAAGGAAATACTTAGTGTTTGCTGAGATGGTATTCTGTAACTTACATTCCTGGGGGGTGTTCTGGGGATGAGATGGAAAGACAATCAAATGCCCATTGAATTTTGGAGAAATATGGCAAGAGGAACTTTCCAGAGGGACCCATGATAGCTTTCAAAATCTTACACTAAACCCATACTGAGCATCATCAGAAGTGTAAAAATGGTGCCCTTCAGTCTTCTTGTGGATCTTTCCTTCAGCTAGGTGCTGGGGTATATCAATTATCCAAATACCAGTTTTTCCATCTTCTTCTTCTTCTTCTTTTTTTTTTCTGTGATTTGTGGGATTTTTTCTAGCTTTATTAAGATAGAATTGTCCTATAACAATATGTAAGGTTAAGTACATGAAATAATTTTTTTTTTTCGCTGATAGGAAGAATAAGTTTTTTTTTTAATTTTCAGCATAACATTATTCATTGTTTTTGCACCACACCCAGTGCTCCATGCAATCTGTGTCCTCTCTAATACCCACCACCTGGTTCCCCGGACCTCCCACCCCCTGCCGCTTCAAACCCCTCAGATTGTTTTTCAGAGTCCATAGTCTCTCATGGTTCACCTCCCCTTCCAATTTTCCCCAACTCTTAAATATCCTAGACAGGGAGGTCAAGAGAAATTACTCAGAAATTAGCAGAGGGAGAAAACAAGAGAGACTGACCCAGCAGACTTGACAGAAGACTTGTGAAATTAAAAAGTAAAGGTTTAGGTGAAATCGTGTTTCCACATCTAGCGTGGGGACTAGATATGAGCACAGAAATAAAAACTGAAAGTGGAATCAAGAGATAACCAGAAAGTCAAAGATCAAACATCTCAAAGGGATATAGCACGGACAAAGCTCAAACTGTAACATGATACCTGTCTTTAATGACATATCAGACAAGTACCTATACATTTAGATGCACTCAAGGAAGGGCGGTGGTAGGGTTGGGTAAAGCTTAAATTGATGGGGTTTAAATTAGATACCATAAGGGATACCTGGGTCTCAGTCAATTGAGCCTCTGACTCTTGGTTTGGGCTCAGGTTGTGATTTCAGGGTCATGAGATGGAGTCCTGAGTTGGGCTCCCAAATCAGTGTGGAGCCTGCTTGAGATTCTTTCCCCCTCTGCCTCTGCTCCTCCTCTCACTTTTGTGTTCTGTCTCTAAAATAAATAAGTAAATGAAGTATTTTAAGAAAATAAATTAGAAACAACCAAGAAAGATCTTGAAATGTCTCAATTTCAAATCTTAAAATGTCTGTTTATATGGCATTAGCTAGATTAGATTTTTTTTGGAAGCTACAAATGGAAACAAAGTGATTATGAGTTTGTATTCGTGAGTTGGGGGATTGGAAATATTGCATCTATGTTCCCACAAATTTTTCTAAATGGATTTAACCTCTTGATTTTCCATGTGAAGTCAGCTTTAGTGGCTGGCTAGCCTGGGCCAGAGCTGTAATCCATCAATTGCCTTTGGGAATTTAGATGTGACCTCAGAGCATCAAAAGAAGAGATAGAAGGGGAAATTTTTCTTTTTGATATGGGTCCTCCTTAATCCAGAAATTAGTCATTAAAATCATAACAGTGTTCTATTACTTAAGAAGATGGAAAAGCTGGTATTTTGGTAACTAATATATCCCAGAGTAGTGTTTCTACTCCTTTGGAACTTTAACTTGGAAATATAATACTCACTTTTATTTGATAGCTTCATTTTCTTACTACATTTATCCTAACTATAGTGTCCTCCACAATGCTATTAAGACTACTTCCTCAAAATTTACTTGCTTCAACTTTGTCTCTCACGGTTGTGAGTGATTTCATTGGTTGAAGGTTCACATGTCCCTAAGATCTTTCATCCTAACTGGAGTGCTCATACTCCGTGCTATTAAGGTAAACTGCCTCTAAATGTTAAACAGAATTCTCCTTTATGTGTGCAACTTATATTTTTTTCCTTTTGGAGGCTGATAATCCCAATCCCTGATGCTGAAACTATTCATGAACTTGGCAACATTTGAAGCTCTTTCTTGAATAAATTACAAATTTGGTTTTGATTTTTGTTACTTTGAGTTAAGATTTAGCAGTTTTCTCTTTCCTGTATATTTTCTCCCATATGTATTGCTTCCTAAATTGATTTTATTATTATATATTATAATATTTTACATATAAGTTGTGCATTTTCTCTGTGTAATTTCACTTGGAAGTATTTTCCACCTTTAAATCATTAGGTTATAGTAGATGTCATTTGTTTCCAACTTTCATGAGATCTTTTTTTCTTCAGAATTTTTCTCAAGACAGTTATTACTTCCTTATTTCTTAGGCTATAGATGAAAGGATTTAGTAAAGGAACTACTATTGTAAACAAAATCGCAGCTGGAATATCCCTATCACCTTCTTCAAGCAAATTTGGTCTAATGTACATGAAAAAAAGAGATCCATAGAATAATGAAACGGATAAAAAGTGGGATGCACAGGTAGAAAAGGCTTTGACCCTTCCTTCTTTGGATTTCATTTTGAAAATAGTAAAGAGAATGTAGAAGTAAGATATTAAGACACTGCCTATGGTGAAGACTTGAATTGAGCCTGAAAAGACAAATAGTACCAGTTCATTGATATAAGGGTCAACACAGGAGAGTCTGTATAAAGGAAGAATATCACAATAAAAGTGGTTAATGTGATTAGATCCACAGAAAGCTAACCTAAACAGAAACCCAACATGAATCATGGAATGCAGGTTTCCAGCTATGTAGGCCCCTGTGGTCATCTGAACGCAGAGTTTCTTTGACATCATGGTGTGGTACTGCAGTGGACTGCATATGGCCACATAGCGATCATAGGCCATTGCTGCCAGAAGAAAGCAATCTGCAGTTTCAACAGTGCAAAGAAAATAAAATTGTGCCATGCATTCATAGAGGGAAACCACTCTGTTCTCAGAAAAGAAGTTCCCTAACATCTTAGGAGTAATGGCACAGGCGCAGCAAGAATCCACAATAGCCAAGTTGCCCAGAAAGATGTACATTGGTGTGTGAAGATGATGCTCTTTTGAAATCAGTATCACCAGGCCTAGATTCCCCACCATGGTAATCAGATAGATGACAAAAAACACCACAAACAGAAGGGTCTTCAACTCTGGGTTATCTGTAAATCCTGTGAGGATAAACTCACTTTTCATGGTATGATTTTCTTCAGTCATTCCTGACTTCTCTGTTGAGAAAAAAATTGTGGATAAATGAGGTACTAATTTATAATATGTCCAATTTGACTGCTAAACTCACTGGTTTAGAAGGACAAGAAGCATATTTTTCAAAGCTTTCATAGTTTATGTGGACATGGCACATGCCCAATTCTGGGGTAATATCTATCTCTTGACGCTATTACCTATGTAGCTACTCTTTTAACATTCTTCCAGCATATTTTCAAGAAAAATAACAGATTATATGCACAGGGATGGCTTACGAGGTCTTAAGAGAAATATTCAGTGCAAACAACTTCTCTATATGGGTTAGGTAAGACGGATTCATAATTTTAGTGCCAGCAATTAGCATCAGTGTTCTCAAACAATTTCAGTGACTATATATGCACTGATTAACAATGATATTGAAAAAACTATTTCCTACACTCACGTTCAAAGCAGAATTATTCACAATAATGAAAACTGGGAACAACCCAAATGTCCATTGATGAGTGAATGGATGAACAGAATGTGGTGTATACGTACAATGAAACATTATTCAACTTTAAGAAAGAATGAAATTATGACACATGTTAAAACATGGATGAAACTTGACGATGTCATGCTAAGTGAAATAAATTAGACACAAAAGGACAAATGTTGCATGAATTAAAGTCTTACTTACATGAATTAAAGTCAAATTCATAGGGAGAGAAAGTAAAATGATAGTTGTCAGCATGAGGAAGGAAATGGGTGGTTATTGTTTAATATGTGTGGAGTTTCATTTTGGTATGATAAAAGAATTCTGGAAACAGTGATGATGGTTACAAAAAATATAAGTGTACTTAATACCACTAAACTATATACTAAAATATGAGTAAAATTTTATTATGTGTATTTTATCACCATAAAAATTTTTTAAAAGACTATTTTCACTTGCAAATTTTTAGCAATTTACTGTCATCAATGATAACAGAATATACATTTAAAAATAAAGTGCTTTTTGGGTAAAAGTGAGCTATTTCAAAGGTATTAAAAATTGTGGAGGTTGGGAAGGGAAGGCATTGTGGATGGAAGCATACAGGAAAGAGAGGAAGAGAGAAAAGAAAAAAAGGCTGTACATAAAATATTTCAGGTCATTTATAATACTATTTATGCATGCAATGTAAATTTTTGTATATGCATGAGAAATTTAAATGCTATCAGAAGAAATTGGAGAAATCATAAGGGTTAAAAATTGATAAATTTAATTATTTAACTATATGTCAAAAACATCATGAGTAAAATCAAGTGTCAAATGCAAACTGGCAAATTATTGCAATGAATATAATGTTTCATTATATTCAATGAATATAATGTTTCTAATGTTTCTATAGCTTATAGAAATCCGCAGGAATGGGGTGCCTGGGTGGCTCAGTGGGTTAAGCCTCTGCCTTAGGCTTAGGTCATAATCTCAGGGTCCTGGGATCGAATCCCGCATTGGGCTCTCTGCTCAGTGGGGAGCCTTCTTCCTCCCCTCTCCCTCTGCCTGTCTCTCTACCTACTCGTGATCTCTCTCTGTCAAATAAGTAAATAAAATCTTAAAAAAAAAAGAAATCAGCAGGAATAATCACTAGATAAAGGAAAGGAACAGAAAAATCTCAAAGGAAATATAATTTAAAAAATAAAAGAAATTGTTTTCACTACTAATCAGAGAGACATCATTTTAAGTTAGGAGGACAAATTTACTTTGCTTATCAAAATTGAATTTTTTTTAAAAAAAACGACAGTTTATAGTGTTGTGTAAAATACCGTGAGATGGGAACTCAAATGCATGCCTAGTAGAAGTATAAAATGGTATAATCATTGGAAAATAATTTGGTAATAATTTAACTGTTCATACCCTGTGACAAGTAACTACAAATCTCACAAAAAAGAATTAAAACCTCAGATAAAGACTTACATATAATGGTGTCCATTGTAAAGTAATTTATAATAGTGAAAAATTAAAAACATCTAAATGGTAAACATTTGCTCAGTATGATTAAGTATGAATCATTCATGTGATGGTATATTGTGCAATCATTATTTAATACTTCATTTAGTGATAAAAGAGACATAATAAAACATGTGAAAAATAAAATATAATGTTCATATACAGAATAATCCTAATTTTCCAAATAAATACTTACTATGAATGTAAAGGAAAGGCAGTACAGAAACACATCAAAATGTTAATACTGGTTTTCTCTGTGTAATGAGAATTATAGGTCACTTTTTTCTTTATGTTTTCCTCTATTTCAAATTTTCTGCAATAAATTTTGCTTTTATAATCAGAATATGTAAAATTTTTAAATTTTTATTTTTTTATTTGACAGAGAGAGAGAAAGAGAGAGCCAAAGCAGGGGGAGGGGCAGGCAGCGGGAGAGGGAGAAGCAGGCTTGTTTTAGTGAATTCAAGAATCATTTGTTCATTGACCTGGTATTTACTAAATGACTGCTCTGTGCTAATAATACTTTCTTAGAATGTCACCTGATCCTCTGGACATTTCCACATTGACAGTTTTCTGGATATTCATTGACCATAACCATATTTTGTATTCCAGGAACTGAGGAAAGGCATTTTAGAGAGATGTAAGCAGATCTTTTCCTTTTTGTCTTCCTGAAAATATTATTAACTTTTAAATCTCAGACTATTTTGGATTGATTCCTTTAGGAGCAATATTTAAAAACAAAACACTTGAGGTCATTATATTTTAATTAGCTTTTCATTAAAATGGCTTACTGTTGGCAACCTGAAGTCTAAAAATGAATATTTTATATCTATATAATTTGAATAACTTTTTTCATTTAATGCCTTACACTTGTCAGCTTAAAGTTACATAAAACAGTAAGATTTCCTTCAGTTTTCCTGGTTGATTATAATTAGTCAGACAGAAGTAAGTTTTACATTGATATTTTTATTTCTCTAAGAATCAAAAGGGAAACTGGAAAGTTCCCTCAAATTACATCAAGATATTAAAAGAATGGCTTAAAATTATAGCTGATCCTTGAACAACACAGACTTGAACTATGCAGGTCCACTTAAACTTGGATTTTTTTTTTCAAAATGTAAATGCATTTTCTCTTCTTTATGATTTTCCTAGTAGGATTTTCTTTTCTCTAGTTAGCTTTATTGTGAGAATACAGTATGACACAAAATATGTGCTAATCAACTGTTTATGTTGTCAAAAAGGCTACCAGTGAATAGTTCTGGTTAACTACAATTATTAGTGGTTAAGATTTAGGGGTCAAAAATTATATGTGAATTTTCAGTTATACATGGGGTCAGCATCCTTATACCTACATTGTTCAAGAGTTAACTATATACTTCTTTCTTATAGAATTTGTTTAATATGTAGGGAATGTCCAACACAAACAGTTTAAGCACCATTTCATTATAAAGAATAATAATCTATTTAATCTGTTAAGTTATAAGTTACATTGCAAACCATATTAAAGAAGTTTCAAAAATACTGTTGTTTTCTGTTATTACTATAAAAGTACACCTTTACTTGTTTATTTTTGGTAAATTTAGGCTTCTCTTAAATTCAGGAGTGATGTAAATGAGTTATAGCTATTTGTATAATTCTTACACAATAGAATTTACACTAAAGTAAAGATTGAAAAATAAGAATTGCAACCAAAAAAACCTTAAAGAATTTAAAGAATTGTTTCTGGAAGTTAATATTTCCAAAAAACCAAATCAAACAAAATAAAACAACAAAAAAATAAAACAGATTTTAAATACTCGCTTACCTGTTTCTCTGTTAAGAGTTTTAGAAAAACTAGTTGGTTGTCTGGTGCTGATTTTTAAAGTAGATCCAGAAATAAAACTCTATCATTCTGAATGTTTGGTAAAATATTTCTACCAAAAGGTCAGTGATAATACTTATGTCATTGATAGAGAATGGTTTAAAAATTTAAATAATTCTGAAGGGATTTACTTGGCATGGGCATCAAGTATAGCCTGAGAGACCTAATTTTTTAAACATTACAGACACACTGAATGGGAATAATTAAATGTATCCTTTGAGACCTGGAGAGTAAATCAAATGCCCATTTCCAAACAAATTTTAAGGGCTGTGTTTTGATTTTAATTTACTTGCATTTATAATATTTATCCTTTTCATCAATCTGAAAATAGAATTCTAAGTGGAAAGAAAAAAAATCCCACTGGATTGGTCAGTAAAGGATCCTAGAAGAAGTGAAAGCTAAGATTTGTTGCCACAAAGAGAAGGTGTGGTGTGAACAGGAGTCATAAAGTAACACCTTTCCCACCTTTTAAAAAAAACAATATACAACTTCTAGAATCTTCCTTTGAAAATATATTCATAATGTGTTTAATCTTACATCTTAGTTACTAGAATAGACTTTAATTTTTTCTTGCAAATTTCAGAAGCAGCTTCTCAAAAAGCTCCTGTACTCAAACTACTCCCTTATTTAGGACTCTCCTATCATTTATAATGTAATGAATCTCTATTGTCCATCAACCTCAATCTCAATTCATTTGGTTAATTATTTATCTCGATTGTCCTAATTTTTCATCACTTGAGCTTGTTTTCTCTCTTTATATTCCACTCTCCCTGTGTGCTATTCCTATGCCAAGCTCTTCTCTTCAGTGAAAGTGAGTAAGTCACTTTCATTCTTCATTTTGTGCCTTTTGCCTCATCTGTATTCTGTCCACCATTTTCTTTCATCTATGAAAATCCTTTCTCCTTTTAATCTTCAGACCAATGTCCATATAGCTTTCCTATGATAAACTTCTTTGTTTTCTTCCCAACCTCCTAAGCTCTTGTTACCCATAAAATACCAACCAGGTAACAGTATTTGCCTTATACTGTCCCCTAACATTTCATAGGTTAACTCTGGCTTCTCTCCACTTGTTTACAACCTCACTAATATCAGGTTCATGTATATATCTGAGATATACCCTAAGAACACAGCAAAGAACAAAGAAGAAAAAAAAAATCCCACTGCTCAGAATTTAAATTCTAGAGCAATGTGATTGTTTCAGGTGAGGACCACATTTCCCTGACAATGTAGGACTAAGTGTGTGCCAGTATGGCAGAATGGGGAAACTTCCTCCTGTAATAAGAGCTTGGTAAGAAATGATGGGGAAGGGCCTCTACCAAAGGAACTATGAAGAATGATAAATGGTGCTTCTAGCTTACTATTACAGTCTTTTTTTTTTTTTTTAAAGAATTTGTTTATTTGAGAGAGAGAGAGCACAAGAATGGGTGGAGGGGCAGAGAGACAGGCAGATTCCCCACTGAGCAGGGAGCCAAACGTGGGGCTCAATCCCAGGATCCTGGGATCATGAGTTGAGCCAAAGGCAGACACTTAACAGACTGAGTCAACAATGCATCCCACTATTCCATTCTTAACCCATGAAATAATGTGGGGTCAGTGAAAGATTCATGGAGTCAGAGAAAAGAATTGTGCAGCTTATTATTATTCTACTTTTTTCTTGCAAATTTACAAAAATTTTTATGCTTGCTTAAAACTTTTGGAAAACCTTTATGTTTAGTACCACAAATGTTAGGGGGCATTTATTGCTCCATTTATTCATACATTCATGTGACAAATACTTTTAGTGCCTACTATGTGCCATCACAATTATAGACTCTTCTCATGGAGTTTACATTCTAAGAGGACAGTGGGGGAGACGATATATACAGAAATGAGAAAAATAGCGAAAATCAGTGTTACGCTGAGAATAAAATCACATAGCGTGAGAAAAACTGTCTAGGAGTTACTTTAGATCAGATGGTTTGAAAAGCTCTATAGGAAAAAGTTAGCAGTTAATCTGAGACCTGAGTAGTGAGAAGCCAGACATTGCAGTCTGGAAAAGAGCATGATAGGAACAGAGGAAGTACTGAAAATTCCTTAAGGCAGAAATAAGATTTACATGTTTGAAGAATCCATAAAAGCCAGATTAAAGTGGATGGTAATGGGATTGAAAAATTGATCTTGTAGGGATTGTAACATAGAATATAGAGTTTGCATTTCATTTCCAGTGCACTGAGAAGCCTTGGGAGAGTGTATTAGCTTTCTATTGTTACTGTAACAAGTTGCCATAAACTCAGTAATTTTAAAAGAACAGGAATTTATTCTACAGTTCTGGAAGTTAGAAGTACTAAATGAGTCTCACTGGTCTAAAATTAGTGTCAATATCCTTTATGGAGGATGTAGGGGAGAATATTCCTTTGTCTTTTCTAGCTTCTGGAGTCTCCACGCATTTCTTGGTTCATGGCCCCCTTCGACCTTCAGAGCCTGAAATCGCCACCCAAATCTTTTTCACATTGCATCACTCTGACTCTGACTCTTCTGCTTTGTTTCAACTTTTCAATTTTTTTTCAAATTTAAAAAATTACATTGGGCCAACCTGGAAATGCAGGATTATTTAATTCCCCCATGCATGTAGTGTAACATATTCAAAATTTCCAAAGATTAGGATGAAGACCTCTTTGGTGGGTCATTATTCTGCCTACCAAACCAAAGGTTTTTTCGGGCAGGGAAATGGCATTACCTTATTTATACTTTAGGACAAAGACTCGATCAATCTCTCAGAAAATGGATCATGAAGGATGAGAGTGGAACTGGGAGACCAGCCAGGAGGATATGGCAGTAATTCAGAATTAGGATGGTAGTTATGGACATGGAGGAATGTAGATGGGTTTGGATTGTGTTTTGGGGATGAGTCAATAGGATTTGTTGATGATTTAGATTTGAGAGGGAGATGTGAGGATGTTAAAGAGGTAGAAATGAAAATGCCTAGATTATTTTGCTTTGAGCATCTAAGGGGAAGATGATAGCATTTATTCAATTGAAGGACATGAGAAGAAATACTTTCTTGGTGGGGGAGTGAAGGTAAAAATCTGAGTTTTAATTTCTCAATGTGATGTTTGAGATGCATATCAGTTATTCAAGCAGAGATGTCAAATAGGCAATTGAGTATGAAAGAAAAGGCTGGACATTAGGAGTCCTTGGCATGTGGATATTTAAAGCCTTGGAACTGAGTGAGAACAACAAGGAAGAGTGGGAAAGCAGAAGAGAGAAGGGTGATCAAGAGAGAGCCCTTTGGTACTTTCTGCTTTAGATTAGACCAGATTATCCAGCATACAAAATGCCTGGTTGGTGTAAAATTCAGTGATCTAGAAATTACAGGAAGTATCCTAAAAATAAGGAGGTCAGAATGCCAAATCAGGAAGTGTGAATTTCACTTAGTAGGCCCTGAATAAATTTGTCAAGAGACAGACTACCAAATCCAAGTTTCAGAAAAACAATTCCCTGTGTGGCTTATTGCTTTAATCTTTATGTTACATTTTAAATATTGATATGGCAAGGGTGATAAATTAATCATAGGTCCATTGATATCTATGGTATTGGTACATTGGTATCACGTACCTACCTGATATATAGGTACCTAATCATTGTACATAAGGGGCACCTTATGTACAATGTAAGATTACAGCTGTGGAATAAAGATGACTTTAAATTAAGATTTTTATATATAAAACAGTGAATACAACAAAAAGACCCAAATTCATGTGATGAATGTTGTTTTGCTTTTCTAGACATGTTTTACTCATCACCAAAAGTTGGTAGTGTTTGTTATAATGCCAAGCATAGTGCTAATAAGCAATAGTAATTCACAGCAGTATAAAACCAAATAATTCTTTGCTGTGACTTACCTTACTGGAGAGGCAGTCATATAAATTATTAGAATGCAAAGTGATAGAATCTATAGTATAAATCATACATTCAGAACAGATGGGAGTGACTTAATTTGCTTGGGCATGTTAAAAAGGTTTTCGGTAGGACAACTGTCTTTTTTCCAAATAAAATAATACTTTAGATATTAAATCTTTATGTGGGAGGAGCAAATCTCCACAGCCTCCCAACCTTTTTCCAGATTTTCATTTTCTCCCTGAGGAATTAGTCACCACTGTTGCCAAACTGTTGGTGGCCACAAGAAATTCTCCCATTCACTCTGACCCAAATGATTCTCTGCAGCACAGAAATTATGAGGGATCAGTTGTACATGTCTTCACTTGACTTGGAGATAACTGGTGGAAAACAAAGTGTATTAATATAGAACTAGAAGAGCAGTTCTCAACAGTCTCTCCCAACTGAGAAAGCAGGTTGGGAGATGATGTTGACACTCCTCTGGGCTTTCTTCAGTAATGAGCCATTGCCAGATGGCTAGGTATGATTCCTCTTTAGTTTCTCACATTCAAGCTAGTATATTGTTATGCAAAGGAATGAGAAAAGTATTACTGAAGTAATCTGGATTTTATGCTTGTTATGTTTTAAAAATATAAATCCTATTAAACAATGGTAGTTTATTATTAGAAACTAATTGTGATGCATGCCATAACTGATTGTGACATATCAGGGTGTTTTGATAGTTTGAAGCCTGCTGATCTTGATAATCTGGTTTAGATGAGTGAGTTGGCTCATCTTGCATTTATGGTTTCCTATATCAAGGCTTCCTTACCTATCTCCAAATCCAAAAGGCAGATCTTTTTCTCAGTCACCTGGAAGTTCAGACATGGCTCATGTCCAAGAGATCTATTTGTAAAAATGTGAGAGACAAACGAACAAGTAGGAGTGCCACTCCTAGTTTCTTAAACCGAGGATTTAACTCCCCTGTGATTGACGCTGCATGTCCAACCCTCCAGGGGGAGCTTCAAACCTAACTGCAAGAATATAGACATATCCTCAACTGAGTAATCATATTAAAATATCCTCCAGTTAGGCCCGGCATCTCTATAAGAAACACACATTGATAACAAAAAATGATAGGGGGTATTTTATTATAGATTACCCAGAAAAGGCCATTTGATCCTGCCTTTGAAAGATATGTAGACATTTTCTCAGCAGGAAAGATTGGAAAGGGAAAGCTAAGCAAAGTATCAGAGGCATGAAATCTCATGAAGTATTGGAATAGAATAGAAATAGAATAGAAATAGAAGAATAGAAAGTAGCTCCCAGTAGAATAGAAAGTAGCTGCCACCACACTGGCTGCAGTGTGGGTGTAATTAGAGAAGTTGGTACTCATAATTATGTTATAGGAGATTACTTAATGGTTGATCCAGTTTTGACATCCTCTGCCTTAAATACACACTGAATGAATCAGCTGTTGATAATAAACTAACTGCTCAGAAGTTCTTAAGTCATTCAGTATATACCAGACAGGGTCTCTGAATTTGTTGTTGTCAAAGTCAGGACTTCCTTAGAGAGATGTAGGAATTGAGAAGTAGAAAGTATGGATTAAATTGTGCTCAGCAGAGAAATCCATAAATGGAGATAGAGAGGGACTTGCCCTATCCACCCATCCTTCCCTCCTACTTTGCTTCCTTCCTTTGTTCTTTCATATATTGACACATTTATTTTGTATAATTGTATTCTAATATAATGTGTGTCTACTTTATGTCAGCCACAATGCTAGTCACTATGGTTAAGCAATAAACAAAAGCAGATATGGTATCTGTCTCCCCTCTCCTTAAAGAATTGGAAAGAAGTTAGGGGAGACAGATATTAACCAAAAAATCACCTAAATTAATTCTAAATTACAACTTCACTATTGCAAAGATCAGATTATTAGTGATATGAGACATAATAGAGAAGCTTACCCTGTCTGAAAAGGCAGTATAACATAGTAGTTAACTCCATGGGCTTTGGAATCAGAGTGCCAAATTTTGAATCCTGGCTATAGCATTTTCTAACTGATCTCAGGAAAATTAGTTAACTTCTCTGTGGCTCAATTTCCTCATCAGAAAAATGGTTATTACAATGGATTATAGTCTGAAAATGGGGACTAAGGAGGTAGTTTTGAAGATTTAATGAATTATGTTTAAAACAGTATGAGAGCTCCCAGAATCTAGCAAGTGCTCTTTAAATGTTACATGTTGTGTCACTCATCACCAGTGCCACCAGCACTGTCATTACCTATAGTGGGTCGGAGAGTGGGGGGAAGTGATGGAAAGATTTCCTTGAAGAAGTGATGACTGAGCTGAAATCTGGAGGCTGAAGAGAATTTTCCAGGAAAAGATAGAGTGGGTGAGTTGTAAGGAAAACATACACAAAGACCCTATTTCTGGAGGGAGCATGACAATTTCAAGGTAGTGAAAGAGGTTCAGTGAGGCAAAGAGAGTTGAGGTAAATGGTGCAAAGGAAGGTGGAGAGGTGGGGAGGGGACCCACATTATAAAAGTATGAAAATAATTTTAATAATATATATTCTATTTAATTCAATGCATCTGAAACATTCCAACACATAATCTATATAAAATTATTAAGAAAGTATTTTACCTTCTTTTCCTTCCAAACCTTCAAAATCTGGTGTGATTTTGATACTTACAGCATGTCATAATTCTGACTATATACATTTCAAGTACTCATTAGCCATGTGTTGAGGAGTTACAATTGGAAAGAATGGGTCTAGGGTGGGGAGAGAAAAAAAAAAGAGAGATAAGAGGGAGCTAAAAGGAGAGGGGGAGAGTTGGTGTAGTGGAATAAAAGCCAAGGAAATAGTGGTCCTTTAAAAAAAAAAATGAGTGATCAAAAGATTCAACTGACCCGACCTCCCCATCATAATTTTTTTTAAAAGATTTTATTTATTTATTTGACAATAGATGGAGAGGCAGGCAGAGAGAGAGGGAGAGAGAGAGAGAGAGAGAGAGAGAGGAAAGCTGGCTCCCCGCTGAGCAGAGAGCCCGATGCGAGGCTCGATCCCAGGACCCTGAGATCATGACCTGAGCCGAAGGCAGCGGCTCAACCCACTGAGCCACCCAGGTGCACCCCACCCATCATAATTTTTTTTAAAAAAATTCCCTAAAGCTGCAAAGTTCTGCCCTGTTTTGGAAAACCTTAATTGACCTCAGTGTCATCTCTTTAGTTCTTGTTCCATTTCTCTCAATTTTTAGCACCACGCTTCTTAAAAAGCATTCTACACCTGCTGTTTTCATTAACACTTTTAAATTGTCTGCAACCCAGATCTCATTCCCATTATTTTGTAAGAACAGTGACCAATTGGACCGAGTCCAATTATATTCCCAGAACCTTCCTTCTCTTTGATGTCTCAAAAATATTTGAAAATTTAACCATTCTATTGTTCTTAAAGCTGTTTCCATCTCCACAGAGGCATTTTTTGAAATTCCATCTCTGACCCTTTCTTCTCTCTCAAAATTAGTAACTCATATCTGGATGCTGCTGGCTTCCAAATCTTCATCTACAGCCATGATCACTCCACATGTCTGATGCCTGTGGGATATTTCCATAATTTCTAATCATGCCTCAAACTTGTCACACTTGAAAGGGAAATTACTGGTACCAAGAAAGAGCTTTCCCTGTTAACTTCCCCAGTTTGTAACAGAATGAAGGAGATGGAAATGGAAAAATATCTCTGAGAAAACAACACATAAACTGAGGCCAGTCTCTTGGGATGAACACTGAGCAAGTATAACGTGGTCCCTGCCCTCATGGAGCTTATCATCGCATGGTGGAAAGATAGTCATTATAACTGTACTAAGTGCTATGATGAAAATTATATTTAATAGAGGTCTTACCGTAGCCTGGGGTAGAAGTTGGGAAAATTTCCCAGAGGAAATAGCATGTAAACTGAAGGTTTGGCAACATGTGATTTAACCAGATAATAGGGGAATAAATGAGACAAATGGCATTTATGCCATAGATAACATTTGCGGGCTCTGAGTTGGGAAATTGTCCTGGTGTATTCTGGGAATGGAGAAACCAGTGCATGTATAGCATTAGGAGGGTAACATTGGTAAATGAAGCTAGAATGGGAGTCAGGGTTTAGATATCAAAGGACCTCATAGTCCAGGGTCAAGATTCTCAAGTGTATTCTAAGAGGAAAAGGAAGACATTCAATATTCCTAGGTTCAAATCTTCAGGATCATCTATGACACTGCTATTGTCTTCACTTCCCATATCCAATTTGTCATCAAGTTGCCAACAAATTCCATGGTTTCTTAAAAGTTCTGTTATGTCACTCAGTATTATGTTCCATGTTTCTCAGTTCATGTGCTTTAGACTCCGCGCAGGGGGTCACAACCTGGAGATCAATAAGATCAATATTAATAAAATTCTTTTTTCATATTTTGGTTAATTTGCAAAATTAACTTTTTGTACAACTGACCGTATATTATGATCTGGTACTATCCATCAGATATTAATTGATTGGGTCCTGTGGCATTGTAAAGCGGGGTGTTACCTACAGCAAATAGGTGTTCAGAAATGAAATGTAACACTGACCTGGTACTATAGAAAAATGTTAAAATTTTATCTCATGAATATGTAGGAGAGCTTGGCCACTCCAGTGAACAGTTCTTTCAAGATAGAAGCACTATATGAAGGACAACCAAGAAAACTTTTCATTACTAGTGGGTACTTTTATAGACTCTCTGAAACCTTATTGTACTAGCATACTAATTTTGTTGTAATTATTGTTGTCTGGTTTAATGTCTTTGTGTCTTTTCATTTTTTAGAGCATGTTGCTAAAATCATTAATGTCTTTATATAAATTGGTTCATTTTAATTTTAACTCATTAGCTGAGAATATTTGCATGAATTAATAATACCCAGTGAAATTTTTAGTAAACCTGAATGTCCTCACTAGAGATTTTATTAAAAGTTTCACCCTTAGAGACTGGGAATTGGATAAGTTCCATAATTACAAATAGATTTTGCTTTGTTTTCAAACAATGCACAATGGACATTATTAGGAAAGAGATAGGGATTTCCAGGAAATGTACATTAGTGTGACAGAATGAGGAGAGAGTTTGTGTTGAGGCAGCCCTTTAGACCAGAGACATCATTAGCAAGAAGGGCTGAGTTCATTTTTCAAAGATCACACTTTAATTGTATTTAAAAAAAAAAAAAACTAAAAAATCTCTCCTGAAGGCCAATAATCTTTTTATTAAAGAAAAAATGACAATGATCCAATGTCAGGAAAACCACACTAGGGACCTGACTCCAGTATATATTAAAGGTTTTTTTCATAAAGGACTTCTACACTTTTTAGCTTTAAACTGATAATGACTTCTCCAGTAAAGGACCTTGAAGCGTTATTGGCCTGAATTTCTCCTGGCATCGTCAATGACAATAACTTAGTGAACAAATATTTCATGCTCTCCTTCTCTTGTGAAATATTATGAGAGCTTTCAACAACAAAAATACCCAGTAAGAGTAATAACAGTCTGGGGCACATGGCTGGCTCAGTCGGTAGAGTACACAAGTGCTGATCTCGGGGTTGTAAATTTGAGCTCCACATTGGGTGTGAGATTACCTAAAAATAAATAACAGTTCTATTCTGTCCTTTGTTCTCCTACCTAGACTCCCTTCTACTTGTGTGAGTGTATGTGAATATTCCTAGGCTCATTAAAGCTTGTCACTAAACTCGTCTCTCACTATCTAGGTTCCTGCTGGAATTCTGACTGGACCCAGAATCAAAACACTGTCAGCGAAGGTGAAGTGGGATGATTATGACTGGCCACTTCAAGCCATGTTTGAGAGAGAGAGAATGGCTCCTCTTTTAGTGAACGAGCAGCACACTCACTCCACCACATTGACTCAAGCTGCTTTTTGAACTCAGGATCAGGAGCTGAATCAAGCCAACCTGACTTGTTTTGATATGTCCATATGACACTGCCATGAAAACATTAAGTGAAGGTAGTTCCATGGACAGAAAGCAACATCAATATTCTCTATTTCTTTGTGAGTTTACATTTATCAAAATGAAAAGTTTTTATTATAAATTATTACTTTTATCTATGCTCAGAAAGAATGAAAAAAGACAAAAAATGAGAAATATATAAAAGGAAATTAAAATAAAATACACACACGGTGGTTATGTGAAATAACTACTATTGCCACTTATATGTATCTGTTCAGAGTTATTTTTCATATTTTTTTAGGAAGGTGGAATCATAATGGAAACAGTATTTTAGCTTAACAGTATTTTTTTTTTTAAAGATTTTATTTATGTATTTGACAGAGAGAGTTAGCAGGAGAGGGAGAGAGAATCTGAAGCAGACTCCACACTGAGCCGGAGGTGGGGCTTGATCCCACCACCGGAAGATCGTGACCTGAGTGAAACCGAGAGTTGGATGCCTAACTGGACTGGGCCACCCAGGTGCCCCCAATTTGATGGGATTAAAAAGAACCCTGCTTCCAGCAACAAACAAACAATCTATGTCATAATTCAGCAAGTGCTCAAGTGCTAGAAGCCCCTTCCTTCTTTCTAATATGTTACCTGTCTACCTCATGCCACCTACCAAGCAAACCCCAATCCTTGTTGAAGCCGCATCCGAAGCCCCAGTCAGAGTTACAGTGCAAAAGCCCCTCAATCCAGAGGCCCTGCCAGGTGTGGGTGAACCAGGCTCTAGCCCAAAAGCTATGCAGGGGCGGAATTTCCCGAGAGGAACTTGCGGAGTGCACTATGCTTGCGCCAGACTGCCAGTCTCTGTATTTCCTTCCAGGAGTCTGAAGGCCATGGGTCAGCTATGTGGGCTTCTGGCCTAGCATGAGGCGACACCACTATGAGGTCTGCTAAGGTTCAGGGTCAAAGCAACCTCAATGCCCCATCCCATGCCATATGCTTGGAGCCTGTTCCTCCTGGTAACAGCAAGCTGAGAATTCGACTCAGGAGACCACGGTGCTTGGTCTGAAGACTTTCTCCTGAAGAACAGCCTCAGGTACATACATATTGGATTGGTACCATTATTTGTTTCCAAGTTTATTGAGATATGTTTGCATATGGCACTGTGTGAGTTGAAGCTGTACAACATGATGATTTGATACATGTATATATTGTGAACTGAGTATGACAGTACTCTGTCACTCACATAATTATTATTTTTGTGTGCATGGTAGAAATTTTCAAATTTATTCTTAGCAATTCTCAAGTGTATTGTCAACTGAGAAAAGAGAGCTGAAATGAAAGCATTTATGTGAGGTTTAACAACTGCAATTTGGGGAGCACAGATTCAGGTTGCAATCCAAATCTGTCCCCAGAGTGAACAAATATCAAAGATGTTAAACGACAAAAAGGAATGCTTGTCCGTATGTGTAGTTTAAAGAATTTTGATTGGTATTGATGGCAGAAATCTTGACTAAATTGGTTGCTAAGCTTATCATTCATCTACTATCTCATTGTACCAGATTGCAGGCTGAGTTCTTAGATTTTTACATTGTCCCAGTTCATCGGTCATGGTTCATTTACTTCCTTACTCACCTCCTGACTCCATTTTAAAGCCCCTTGAGATGACTTACTCCAATTCATTTTATAACCAACTGAGTTCACTCCTTGGTGAGTTACAGATAGAGACTATACCAAGTGTATGTTATGATGCTTGTGCTCCTCCTTGGGCAGAGATTTTGACATTATAATGAGGTAGAGGTAGGTGTGGGATATTCCAAGGTCCATCTTTGCAGGTGTAATTCAGTGATCAAGCTCAAACTGGCCTAGGCTGGCCTGTTGTTTGCCTCTAAAAGATAAAGTTAACATTCCTGTGAGGAATGGGAGGTCAGTGGGGGTCTTGCTGGTGACAGTTTTAACCTCTTTCATCCAATATGGTTTCAATTTCACCTTTCATGTTTTCCCTTTTCCATCCAGATTTTTTTCTGAAAGCATTGCTGCTCATCCTTAGATTTACCCAGAAAGTCATGTCCCACATTGGGATCAGGGGGGCAGTTTTTAATCTTTAATGATTATTTCAAGGAGCATTTGAGAAACAAGGAAGCAATCAGGAAATGGTTCTTATTTTCCTCACCTGAGAGCTTTATTAAGCCACATGGCAGCTCAGAATAACCAACTTATGGACTAACCATAATCAGGCTCTTGTAGAAGTTTTAGGTGGATCTTTCTAAGCAAGGTGATGAGCACAAGAAGAGCAATTAGCAATATTTTAAAAGCCTGATGGATACTACACATTAATCTAGGAAATTATTAAGAATGTTAAATTACTAGGTATCTAAGGGCTCTATAAGCTATTTAGAGTGATAGAGCAAATCTGAGGAAGTAAACTCTTAACATCAGTTGTTGGCAAGTTAGATAGGCTAATATAGTTCCATATTTTAACAAGATCAAGTCCAAAGTACAAAAATGTAATAATTGCTAACAACTCTTTTCACTAACCCCCCCACCTTGTGCTCATACTTTCTTGGAAAAAAAAAATAAATAGAGTAATATTAGTCCCTTGAGGCCAGAGTGGTTTAATTTCACTCCAACTTGTCCAGTCCATAAAAACCATCCTGATAAAAAGCATCTAATAAGGCCATCTGAGCAAACATAAGCTGCATTGTTGAGTGAGTTACAGCAGAAGTTACAATTTTTAGAAAGCATTTGGTCAACATAATATGGATGTTATTAAGAATAATAGTTACTAAACCAGTTTGTGTTATCGTTTAACCATGATACTATTCCTGATGGTAACCAACTAAAGAAATTAGTATAATCTCCAATTCCTGGCATGTGTCCTATCAACTAATAGGCTATTATCCTTTACAGATTTTAGTTCTTGTGTTATTCTGCCAGTTCAGTTAACATGAAAACAACATTCTTCAAATAGGGCATAAATGCCTCCTTTCTGGGCTAAGATACTAAGTGCACTTTTATTCTGTAGGGTAGTTTCTACAAGGCTACCAACTTGGGTTTGTTGATACTCAAATCCTTGAACCTCAAGCACTGAAGGTGGTGGTCACCATGACTATGGATAGCTTATATATTGCCTTTTTCAAGTCTGTTACTCTAATCCAAGGAAAGAATGCTCATGCAAAGACATGACTAAGGCCCTTTGTGTCTCTAATTGCTTTGTGTCAATCCAAAATTTTAACCTTCCCAGTTTCACTGAGGTCTTTTTAACTGATATAATACAGGTCTCAGATTTGGTATATGAGCAGTGGAAGGAAGAATTTTTCTAATGGTGGCATCAGGGGCAAGAACAACAATCATACAACATATTGGTGCCACATAATTAAAAACATCCAAAACCTTCTAGGGGTGAGGCATATGTGGGTCCCTTTGCTCCGACTCTTTTATCACTTTCCAAGGATGAAATCTTGTGATCAAAATGTAATCATCTTCACAGACTACATGGCAGTCTGGTTTATTAGAATTCCATCAGAGATCTTAAGAACATCTTATATTTCTATATACTTGAAGCAATAAATGAGTTTGAATATTGTGAGTCAGATTCAGGTTAAGGTATGGGAAACTTCTGGGATAAAGATAGGAAGAATTAAGTTTCTACCATTCTCCAGATTTTTCATCAATATCCCATATTGTCCCATTGTCTTTAAGGGGGATATTGCTTCCTAATATCCAGTTTCATTATAGATCTTATTTCCCCATCACAAGGATACATTACAAGGAAGCATTTTGTAGTTGTATAGACTCCAGTGTGGAGCAAGTTCATGATCATCTGAGTCATATAAAAGTGCATAATTACAAACATGCAGTAAAAGAAAACCTGATGTTTTATCCATACCATTTATATTTTTAAAACATAAGAAAAGATTATTTGTCAATGCCTAAATCTGAGTTAGAGGTATTCCCTTATGAGCAGGGGGAATCCAAAAGAAGGTATTTATATTTGGGGCATGTTTTCCGGATGGTAGTTGATGAATATGTTCCAAGACATAAAAAGAGAATCTTACATTTTTATCAGTGAAGTGTTTCCATCACTCTAAGGATAGAGGTCAAGCTATTAATTCAGGCACGTTATGAGGATGGTTTGCTCTGGCATAAGTCCAACAGGTTTGCAGAATAAGAAAGTTTTTGCAGGGTAAGAGCAAAAGAATGTGGTAAAGCTTGACCATCAGCAATGAGGATCACAAGAAGAAAAATAAAATGTTAGGCTAGGGGCTAGAACTATTCCAAATAACAGAGGCCATTGTAAGGAGAACTTAAAGATATGTTGACTAGTATATGAGTTCCAGGCAGGCTAGAGCAATTAATAGGCAAGAGATTAAATCTGTAGGACAATAGCCAATATGAAAATAGTGCTTTTTCCTGATACTATAGGGTTTTTACCACCAACAAAAAAATCCTACTGTGTTACATAGCAAAATGCATTAGAATACTTATTAGGACAAATATCCCAAATGTTTCAATAGTCCTTTAGAACAAATTCCCCAAAGAATCTAAGGTGTGCTTTCCAAGTTTAAATGCCAAGTATAAACCTTGGAATTCTTCACTTTGTGTGAATAGGTCCATAAGAAGGAGTACAGGATACATGTTACAGATGGTGTCACATTCCTTCATAGAAAAATAGATAAAGGAGCTTCCCCAATACGATGATTATGAAAAAGGTAATGAAGAAAATAGCAAGTTATTGGTATAAAGAACAAAAAAGGATTTGAAAGTAAACAGACCTTGTTGCAGTGTGTTAAGACAACTGTGTACACAGATGTCCTCTGCTTCAACCCTGAGTCAATAGGAGTTTTAGGTCTGCAGTTAGTTCTGATGTCCACTGAAGGGCTGGAGCTTTCTTTAAATGAGAAACATGAATCCAAAAGTCAATGCCTTGAGTTTAGCTGTGCAAGGGTTGGTTAACAGTATCCTGTTGGGTCCTTTCCATAAGGGTTGTAGGGTGAGTTTGTGGCGAAGTCTTTTTTGTTAGACAAAATATCTAGGCTGTAGATTATGGCAGAGGAGTTCTTCATGGGAGTATGCTGGGAGAGGGTTTTCCTACCAAGCATGCGTTTTTCTTTAATGCCTTTACCAGTTCTTTATAGTATTCAAGTATTTAACCTTTGGGTTCATAGGCTCCAGAGTCTCATAGATCTTCCACCTGTGATGAAGAGAAATAGTATCTATTCTCCAAAAGGCGTGTCTCTTCAGTTTAATAACGTACATGGCAGAGCCTTAGGCCAGGGTAAATCAAAAGTTTCTATAATTTTAGCTAAGTGTGTTTTAATTATGCCATTTTTTCCCTTTGCTGACCCCGATGATTGAGGATGGTAGGTACAGGGAAAATGCTGTAGAATAGATTAAATTTCACACAATGCCTTGATTATTTGTTCTGTGAAATGAATTCCTCCATCATATGTAATTCAGATGAAATTCCCTAGATAGGTATGATTTTCTCTAATAATGATACTGGGATTAATGCTGAGGCAGTGACAGGTTTCCCCCAATGAGAGTGCATGCATACTATTACCAGTACATATTTTTATCTTGTGAGGGGGTCATATGGGTAAAATCCAATTGCCAAAATTCAAAGGGCCTTGAGGGTAATGGGAAATGCCTCATGGAACTATGACCAGGATTATGTGTGTTGCAAATAAAACAGCAATGGTAATTTTCTGCTACAGTTTTATGATATGGGTTCCAAAAATACTGTTTTCACCAATATGTCATTTTATCCATGTTCCAAAGGGTCATTTCATGGACAAATTTTAAAATCACTTTCTGTAAGCAGTCATGAAAGGCAGGCTGCCTATTTGGGCTATACCAAAGCTGTGTGTTGGGATCAAATTTATAATTTGATTCTATTTACTTCTTTATTTCATTAGTAGTGACATTCTTTTGAATGTCCTTAATTAGTTGTTTCAGGTCACCCAAAAGGAATTCATTTAAGGTCTCAAAAGGAGTTAAGGTTGACATTAATTTTAATGTGAAATGATTTTCTAAAGTTGCAATTTTTACTATAGCATCTGCTATGTGATTGTCCTAATTTTCCTCTACTTTTGCTGCATAATGACCAGGAACTTTCATTATAGGTAGTTGTTTGGGTTGCTGAGATGATCAATTAATTTTAGGACATGAGAACTATTTTTAATTTGTTCTCCAGCAGAAGTTAGATATCCTCTGTTTCTGAAGCATTCTGAAATACTGTGCAGTCCCAAATACATATCACCTGTCTACTGTACATGTTAACTATTTTATCCTTTGCCAAAAGGCAGGCCTGTGTTAAAGCAAAAAGTTCAGTCTCGGGCCAGAGAAACCTCTGGTATGGGGCTTGCTTTAGTAACTTCAGTAGTTGAAGTTAGAGCATGGCCTGGCTGTTCTTCCCTCTTTCAAATATGAACCATCTCTTAAGTGGGTAGTAAAAGGGTACAATTGGTTTCTCAAGCTTATTCTGAAGAACAACAAGGAAATAACCTATCCTCATACTGCAACGAAGTAGAATCTTTGGTAACCAAAATAATTCAGCATTGCCGATAAGAGTTTTTTGAAGACCCACGCAGGAGGTTAGTAATTGGTCAGTCATTGCAATATAGTCACGAAGAGTCTTATCAGCAGGAAGAAGGAGAAGATTAGCTGGGGTCAAGGATGGCACTTGGTGATAGTAACATTTAGAGGTGAAAGCAGGAGGATTTCATAGGAAATTAATCTGCCAACAGATAGGTATTGAGCCTGGTGAGAGTTAACAAAGGTTCTACAGAATGAGGAACATCAATAGTCAAAAGAAAGTACAAGACTAATTCTTCTACACTTTCCAGCAGACAAGAAGTTACTGCTATGGCTCTTGCATTGGGTGACAGTCCTTTGGCTACAGAGTCTAACTGCTGACCATAATATCCTAAAGGCCTCTATACTTTTGAGTTAAAATGCCTAAGGCATTGCCTTCATGTTCATAAAGAAAAAGAAAGGTAATTTAACAATATGGATGTCCCCAATGCTGGAGGGTCTTTGTAAACTATGTTTCTTCAAATCCCTTTTGCTTTAGTTCAGTCCACTGAAGTGACTCAGATTGATTAGCTTTAAGCAGGGTACATAAGGGTTGAACAATAGCAGAGAAATTAGGGATCCAATTCCAGTAAAATCCAAGTAACTTCAGTTTGGGAAATGGGGAAGGAACAAATTTGTTTGTTTGTTTTTTCTGGACCTAGGAGAATCTTTTGGTTACCAATGACAGGTCCCAAATGTGACTTGTGGCTTCTTAAATTATGTTTTTTTCTTGGATATCTTATGTCTATTTGTCACCAATTTCATTAGTAAATGGATATTGTTGGTTTCTCAAGCTTCTTCTGAAGGAAAACAAAGGAGCAAGTTACCCTCATGTTGTAACAAAGTAGAGTCTTTGGGAAAAATTACATCAGCTATGTTGGCTTTTAAAATCTGAGAAAAACAAATAGAGATTTATTTCAATGCAGCCCTGTGGCATGAATGTCCAAGTATTATATTGTTTTTCCTAAGTGGAAGCAAGTAAAAATTGACTTTCTGGGATCCATTGGTATATTGCAAAAGGAACTACAGAGATCCCTTACTGTTAGTAGTGAGGGAAATAGCACAGTTTAAAGTTTGAGGATTGGGCATAACAGAGTGCCAAGGTATAACCATTATTTATTGCTCTTTGGTCTACATGAATCTCTGTCCTCTTCCCTGACGTTTTTGGATGGGATAAATTGGGATGTTATAAGGGCTGGTGCATGGAATAATTAAACCCTTATTTAATATTCCTTGATTGTGAGTTTAATCCCTTTAATGGCTGCAGTATTCAATGGGTATTGCTTAATATTGGGAAGGGGTTCAGAAGAGTCAATCTAAACTGTTACAGAAGGAGCAGAGTGTGTGTATCCAATGTCAGTAGAACATTTAGATCAAAGGATTTCAGGGACAGTGTTAAGAACTCTATGCTGTGTAATTTGAATTATGGGAAAGACAGGTATTAGTACTGACCCATTTGTTGTAGATTCTTTTATGATTTGTTGATCTTTTATTTCTAGAGATATTTCTTGCTTTTGAGAGAAAGGAATATGGTCCTGATAAGTGTTCAGAGGATCACATCCCAGTGAATTAACAGGAGCTGTGGGAATGAGAATGAGTGGGTGCCCAGCAATGGTCCCAATAAAACAGGAATAAACAAGGATTTAAAAAGAACCAGAGTTTTTCAGAGTCCATATTCTCTCATGGTTCACCTCCCCTTCCAATTTCCCCCAACACCCTTCTCCTCTCTAACTCCCCTTGTCCCCCATGTTATTTCTTATGCTTCACAAATAAGTGAAACCATATAATAATTGACTCTCTCTGCTTGACTTATTTCACTCAGCATAATCTCTTCCAGCCCCGTCCATGTTGCTACAAAAGTTGGGTATTCATCCTTTCTGATGGATGCACAATACTCCATAGTGTATATGGACCACATATCCATTCATCTGTTGAAGGGCATCTTGGTTCTTTCCACAGTTTGGCGACTATAGTCATTGCTGCTATAAACATTGGGGTACAGATGGCCCTTCTTTTAACTACATCTGTATCTTTGGGGTAAATACCCAGGAGTGCAATGGCAGGGTCATAGGGAAGCTCTATTTTTAATTTCTTGAGGAATCTCCACACTGTTCTCCAAAGAGGCTGCACCAACTTGCATTTCCACCAACAGTGTAAGAGGGTTCCCCTTTCTCCACATCCCCTCCAAAACATGTTGTTTCCTGTCTTGCTAATTTTGGCCATTCAAACTGGTGTAAGGTGATTTCAAAGTGGTGGGGGGGTGAGAGGTTGGGGGAACCCGGTGGTGGGTATTAGAGAGGGCATGGATTGCATGGAGCACTGGGTGTGTGCAAAAACAAGAAATACTGTTATGCTGAAAATTAAAAAAAAAAATTAAAAAGAACCAGAGTATTGTAAACTCCCACCATTTGAATTGTACTTTGAGGAAGGGGGAAAGAGAGGCTGGTGGAGTTAAGAACTGACAATGTTGCTCCTATGTGTATAAGAGTTCATGGTACCTCATTACCAATGATAAGATCTATTTCTCTTAAGATGTTGGTTAGTAGTGGGGGGAGCTTTCTTTTATCTTTGAAGCCTCACTATTCTGTCATGTGAACAAAAGGTAGATTTTTTTTCCCAATTTTCTGAAAGAGAAAATTAGGTGTTTTTGTCTCTAACTCAAAAGACATATAAAGACCATTCTTTCAATGCCCAGGCTTTTTGTAATAATGATAAATTCCTTTAATAAAGATTGGATGTTGATTTCTTTGTTGCCTTCTAGATAGTTAATTGGTGTAATTGAAAATGCATGATCTTTGCAGCCTAGACCTATAAATCCATGGCTTGCAGGGTTTTCTGTTTTACTCTCTGCTATATAGTGCAGGATAACTGAATGTAGGTAAGTAATTATAAATGCCATCTTATTGTTTTCTGGCTATTTTGTAGTCTTTTTGTTCCATTCTTTCTTGCTTGCTTTGAATTGATGATTTTCTGTAGTGGTACACTTTGATTCCCTACTTTTTATCTTTAGTATACCTATTGCAGTGTTGGGCTTTGTGATTACCATGAGGCTTTAGGTACCATTTTAATTTCATTCCCTTTTGATGGATATCTTGCTTAACTCTACTTTCACTTATCATGAACAGGCTTCTAAGTAACATCTATTTAAATACATCCTTGCTCTCTGAGCCAATAAAAGTAAAATGTCTGGATCAAAGTGCATGAATATTTCAGAGGTTTTAAACCTTTTTTTTTTTCTTTTGCCTATTTGCCATCCAGAAAGATTGTAACAATCTGGAAAAAGTCTTTGTTCCATGATACTCCCAACAATTTGGCTATCATCATCCCTTTTAATTTTTGCCAAACTGATAGCTCTTCTTTCCCCTCACCTCCAAAAGTAAAACAAACAAAACCCCAAGGATGTTTTAATTTCCTTAATTTATTTAAAACATTTTTAAAAGATTTATTTACTTGAGAGAGAGAGAAAGTGAGAAAGAGCATGAAAGGGGGGGAAGGGTCAGAGGGAGAAGCAGACTCCCTGCCGAGCAGGAAGCCTGATGCAGGACTTGATCCCGGGACTCCAGGATCATGACCCAAGCTGAAGGCAGTCACTTAACCAACTAAGCCACCCAGGCACCCTAATGTTTTTTTTTTTAAGATTTTATTTTAAGTAGTCTCTGCAGCCAAAGAGGAGTTCAAACTTATAAGCCTGGGATCAAAAGCCGCATGCTCTACCAGTTGAGACAGCCAGGTGCCCCTTAATTTCCTTAATTTAAATTTAAATAAATTAAACATAGTTTCTTAAATTTAGTGGCTATTTGTATTTCTTCTTTTTTTGTATGTCCATTGGTACTTCTTTCTATTTATATGTTTTCCTTTTTCATACCAATTGCAAGAGCTTTTTATATATTAAAGATGTTAATCTTTTTCTTTTGTAAAGGTCTTAAATATTTTTCTTATATTATTATTTAGCTGTTAACTCTTTTTTTCTTAATGGTATAGAAGTTCTAAAGTTTTACATAGTCACTGTAAGATGGTCTACCCAGGAGAACTGTGTTCTTGCCCACTAGTTAGAAGGGAAAAAAAAACAAAACCAAAAACTATTCAGTAAGCAGTTTCAAAGAATTACAAAACCAACAAGTCAAACATGGAGTAGTAAGATACCCAGAGATGACGAATAGTGGGATGTTCCTATGGAGAGGAGTGGTATTAACAGAATCCATGATTCCAGTCACATGCAGAGTTTTGCTTCAGGAGCTGGTATTGATAAAGAGGGGCAGCTTATACTGGAGACACTGCCTATAGCACAGCAAGAGGGAGAAATATTGTGGTTTCTTTCTCTAGACTCTTGAATTTCTTACTAGTACCTCTCATTGTCCAAGTCTAGTCTAAAGTTACTGGAAAGGGAATCTGGGAAACAGAATTTAGAGAAGCCATTTGATTGTGAAACAAAACAGGAAAAATTGGGAAATGAATTGAGGGCAAATAGGAAAATGATCAGAAGAAACTCATACTTCAGTTATTCTCTTTATGATTTCTAGATTTGGTGTTTTGGTAATAAAGTTTTTTCTCAAGATTTTTTCTTGTACTAGTTGTATTCAGTTTTGGTTCTTACATATTTTGATAAAAGATGTGAATAGAAATCCAACCTTATTTCTAAATGACAGGCTCATTTTCCCATCACCATAATTTCTCCATTGATTTAAAATTATACCTTTAACATCTTCTTTTTTTAAATTTATTTTTTATTTATTTTCGGCACAACAGTATTCATTATTTTTTCACCACACCCAGTGCTTCATGCAATCCGTGCCTTCTATAATACCCATCATCTGGTACCTCAACCTCCCACCGCCCCCACCACTTCAAACCCCTCAGATTGTTTTTCAGAGTCCATAGTCTCTCATGATTCACCTCCCCTTCCAATTTACCCCAACTCCCTTCTCCTCTCTAACACCCCTTGTCCTCCATGATATTTGTTATGCTCCACAAATAAGTAAAACCATATGAAAATTGACTCTCTGCTTGACTTATTTCACTCAGTATAACCTCTTCCAGTCCCGTCCATGTTGCTACAAAAGTTGGGTATTCATCCTTTCTGATGGAGGCATAAATTCCACCAGTATTCTTCAAAGAGCTGGAGCAAATAATCCAAAAATTTGTATGGAACCAGAAGAGACCCCGAATCGCTAAGGAAATGTTGAAAAACAAAAATAAAACTGGGGGCATCACGCTACCTGATTTCAAGCTTTACTACAAAGCTGTGGTCACCAAGACAGCATGGTACTGGTATAAAAACAGACACATAGACCAGTAGAACAGAGTAGAGAGCCCAGATATGGACCCTCAACTCTATGGGCAAATAATTTTC
>NC_081558.1:173026922-173034958 GCF_022355385.1 Mustela nigripes
CTCAAGAAATTAAAAATAGAGCTTCCCTATGACCCTGCCATTGCACTCCTGGGTATTTACCCCAAAGATACAGATTTAGTGAAAAGAAGGGCCATCTGTACCCCAATGTTTATAGCAGCAATGGCCATGGTCGCCAAACTGTGGAAAGAACCAAGATGCCCTTCAACGGACAAATGGATAAGGAAGATGTGGTCCATATACACTATGGAGTATTATGCCTCCATCAGAAAAGATGAATACCTTTAACATCTTCTGAAATTTTAAAGCAATTTAGGTTTACTTCTTTACTTTTATTTAGTTCTATATATCTCTTTGTATATTTTGACAGTCTACCATATTGCTTTGTATTCTAAAAGTTTGTGGCAAGCATTTATTCTTCCAGATGATTCCTAGGATAATTTTGTATAATTAAGACAGAACATGAGAATTAAAAGAATTGGAAATGCTTAGGTATACACATTTATTACCCAAAGGACATTCTTCTTCCTGTTTATGCTTTTTGAATCAACCACAGAAAAGCATATGAAAGTTTAAAGACCTATATAGCAAAACTGCAATGTTGTTACCCCCACTTAGGTTTCATGGTCACTGATCACAGTCCTAAAGAACCACTAATACAGACTGTGGAAGAAAGGCAGGGGCCCTGGGTGAAACATTCACAAGAAAAACCTGGAATTGATAGGCTATTTGACATCTGAATTGGTGATAAAAAATATCCAAAGGGGGAAAAAAAACAACAAGGAGATTATTAACCCTAAAGAAAGGAAAATTATGTGGAAGAAAGGAAACATCATCATAGTACTCTATGTGTTTTTCCTATGAATATAATTTATAATTTATACAGTCATAATGTTAACATTGAATATTGATAAACTTATAATTCTAATATAGCTATATTGAAAGGGTGAGGGGATATGAAGAATTAAGTGTGGAAATTCTCATATTTCAATGTAGGAATTTAAAAATTTTTAAAACTACAAAATCAACAAAAAGTGTTGTTCCTGGGTGATTCAGTCAGTTGGGTACCTGCCTTTGGCTCATGTCATGATCTCAAGGTCCTGGGATTGAGCCTGGCATGAGCCTCACTGCTCAGCCAGAGTCCGCTTCTCTTTCTCCCTCTGCCCCTCTCCTCTACTTGTGTATGATCTCTCTCTGTCAAATAAATAAAATCATTAAAAAAATCAACAAATAGCGACATAAGCATATGATTTAAAAATACAAGCATGTCTAACAAAAGGACAGGTCGAAGATTGGATAGTGGTGTGGGAATTGATATTTCTTCACTAAAAACTTTGAAGTTGTAGGGGGATAAAGTGATCTTGAATAAGTAGATGAAATATTTAATGAATACTTATAATTAAGAGCAAGGATGAGCTGGCTCAATATGCCACAGTTCGTAAGTGACAGAACCTGGATTGAGACGCAGTGAAAGGTTGGGAGAACTAGAGCAGAGTAAAACCTATCAGTAACCTAGGGCTAGAAGGGGAACTTTTCAACTTGATGAAGAACATTTCTGAAAAAGCCATAGCTGTAGGTCCACTTCTGAATGGCAGTATGAGAAGTTCCGTGGCCCAGTTTCCAACAGAACAGCATAAATGGTGACAATTTTATGTAAAAACATGATTTAAAAATCTTTGGGAAGTGGGGGTGTCTGTGCTAGTGTTCTGGCTCGTTCTGGCCACAGAGGCGGTCCTAACACAGGACTGCATGACAGGGCCCAGGGCACCACAGGGTGCTGAGGAGGACTGGCTCAGTGTCCCCCACAGGCCTCGGGCTCCTCTGGATGAGCTGGTGGGTGCATTCTCCCATGTACGAGGAGAAGGAAGAGAGCAGCTACTACAGCTACAAGCACCTCTGCGTGCGCAATAACGTGCTTGCATCTAGTGCAGGGGGGGCATGCTGACCTCTGGCTTTCCCTCTGGGCCCCCTGCAGATGCTGCTGAGCCTACACTATGATGAGAACTACCACCAGGTGAAGTATGACAACATGGGGCTGCCTGACATCGACAGCAAGGTGAGAATGGAGATCAATATGGTGCCCATCGCCGCTTTGCTCTACACACCTGTGCTCATCAGAGGCCATGAAAGCCTTGTGCTTTGGGCTCTGTGCCCACATTAAGCTGTGAAAGCTGAAGTGTTGTGAGGACAGGACTCACCTGAGAGCACCAGCGAGTTCATATCTCTACTACTCCAGCTTAGGGCTCCTTCCAGATCAGGGATTGCTACAAACCTCATACTGCCTCATGAGATGGGACCTGGAGATGTGGCCACTCTGGTTTCAGGCCATAGCAGTCTGGGTAAGCTTATGGTGTCAGCATCCCTCCCACTGCCTACAGGTTTTTTTGGCACCAAGTGGATGATGTTCCTGGCTGTAGGTATTTATGTCCTCTTTAAAAAAAGAAAAAGAAAAAGAAAAAAAAAATCTCTAGAAATTGTGCTAAGGGTATGCAGCAAATGAAACATTCATTCAAGAAAAGAAATTAAAATTTGGTAAGAAGAATGAGAATCTATAGCATTTGAATCATAACCTGTGCCTTCCCAGCTCAGTGTGACTAAAGTTCCACTCCACTCATGTGTAGCCAAGTACACAAAAATTCCCCCCAACATCTCGTCTACCTCCTAGTAGTTGACTGTGTTACCTCCCAGGAGGCCCACACCTACAACTTTTCTCATCTCCTTCCAGGTATGTATTGTGGAAGTTTAATTCTGGGTGACTGTGATCAAGTGTTTGGGGATCCCTTCTACGCAGTCCTCACTCATAAGGTAGAGATTGTGACACAACATAAATACCAGGACCAGATCACCCTTGAGCCCAGCTCATTTCTAAGGCACTTGTTCCAGACTGGGAGGGGCAAGCTGAGATCAGAGGTTGCTTGCTGTACCTACCCAGTGACCCATTTCTGTAGCAGGGTTATCACATGGAGAGAAGTGGGTCACTATCACTACTCGCAAGTCTGAAATTTGAGTCTTACAGATTTTACCCAAAAGGGAAGAAAGCCCTTAAGAACAGGGACTTCCAAAAGTGTCCCCCACAGAAAGTGACTTTATTGGCTGAAGATGATTAAGAGGAGTTTGGTGGAACTATTGGTGAAACATCCAGCTGGTTTGCCAAGAAAAATACAGGATGGGAGAAAGTAAGGACGAGCTTGCCTCGAGTTAGAAAGAGTCTCAAACATTATCCTCAAAGACTATGCTTCAAAGGGGCCCAAATTTAATTGGATATAATGTGGTACAATTTATTGCCCAAGGCATTAAAAAGAAAGAAAGAGAGGGAGAGAACATGCTTATGCTGTTGCTGGGAGTTAATGTGGCATAAGAGCTGCATATGGTCAAAGAAAGAGATAAGAGGACCTCTGATAAAGTCATGGTGGAGAGCAACATTAGAGGCTTTACACTGCAGAGGAAATGGACTTCATACAAACACACACACACACACACACACACACACACACACACCCTCCAAGTCACTAAACAAAAATATAACAAGACTAAAGGATGAGTTTCATTGTATTATCTTACACATATTATCTTAATACAGTGTATTATCTTAAATGCCTAGTTCTCAACAACAAGAAAAAAGTCATGAGATAGGCAAAAATGTAACCCGTCCAGCAGGAAATCAGCAGAAAACATAAATTGCCTGTGAGAACATTGGATTCAACAGAAAAAACTTAAAAATAATCATAAATGTGTTCAGATCAGAGCTAAAGGAAACAAGGATTAAATAAGTAAAGGAAAGTGTGAATGCAATATTATGTGAAACAGGCTTATCAATAAAGAGAAAGTATAAAAAACAAATGGAAATTATGTAATTGAAAAGTACAACTCAAATTTAAAAAATCACTACAGAAACTCAACTGTAGATTTAAACTGACAGAAGAAAGATCAGTGAATTTGAAGTTATATCAGCAGAGAGTATGCAATCCAAAGGAAGAAGGAAAAAAAGAGTGAAAAAAAAAAAAAAAAAGCACAGGCCCTCAGAGAGATAAGGCCCCACTAAGTGCATCAGTATGTGCTTTTGGGAGTACCAGGAAAACACATTTCTGATAAAAGATTACATAAAAAGATTCAAGTTATTTGTTGATAAAAAATTTTAAAAAGCACACAAACAATCCAATAAACATAGGGTAAAAAGACTGAGCAAGCATTTTACCAAAGAAGAAATACAGATGATAAATAAGGATATGAAAAGCTGCTCTACATTATTTGCCATAGAGAACTGCAAATTAAAGCAATAATGGCATATGTAAAGGAACACCTAAAATTAAGAAAAACAATACCAGTTATTGGCAAGAATAGGGAATGACAGGAACACACACATATACCCTTACTGTGCCTACTGTCAGAGCCCAGAAGCAATGACATTGCTTAAACAATTAGCATACCTATGGCCCAGATTTTTGTTCTTAATACCATTTTCCAGTCAAAGAAATTAGATCTACTTGAAGAAATAGCAGATTTGGTGACTAGGGTAGGAAATAAATATGCAGGATGACCCTGGAGCATCTTGTAATGCCAGAAAATAGAAAAAAAAAAAAAGCAAAACAACAAACAAACACAAACCCACCCTGCATACATAATGATGGGTGTGTGTCAAAGGGACACAGGAACCAATGGAAACAGCTCCCTGTGGCCAAAGCTAGCATGATTTGAACAGCAAAATTAATAAAGTAGTGTTTAATTTTATCAAAGTATAAAATAAATATCTATAATTCTATTTTGATGTAGATAGAGGTTTGCATATATAAACAAGTGAGGTGAATAGAAAATCTTCCATGCAGAAGAATTCCAATTTATACAGATATTTTGCCCCAGGGAGGTGGTCCATTTCTTTCCTCTCTGTAAGTGTGGACTGTGGATAGTTACTTCCTTCCACAGAACACAGTAAGAGAGGGTGGAGAAAAAGCAGCTTCACTGCTAACAACACTTCCTCAACCAGTGGTCAAGGTCAATATCAAGAGTTACAAGTTGTGAGGATAGTATTTGTCATGGACAGGATGTAATGAAAATGGTGATTTACCTCCGGGGCCTTTCCTCAACAAAGCTATCCCCCCAACCTAATCATGAGAAAAAATTATCAGAATAATCCCAATTGAGGGATATTCTACAAAATGCCTGATTAATATTTCTCAAAACTTACCAAGGACTTCAAAAACAAGGAATGTTAGAGAAACTATCACAGATGCCTGATGTCTGTGATGAGGGAGCAGGAGGCTGGCTGAAGACAAAGCAAAAGCTGGTACCTTGCACCCCCTCTCCATCCACTCCCCCTCAGTAATATGTGTAGCATTCCTCAGGCACCCCTGACCTTATCAATAGCACAAATTTCCAGAGGCAAATAACTGAGTTCCTCAAGCCCTAATGTCTCCCTCTCCACCATAAACAAAACTGGAGGAGGCTGAGGTAGAAGGGAATGTAAATATAGTTAAATCTTTTCTA
This sequence comes from Mustela nigripes, assembly GCF_022355385.1. Lineage (NCBI taxonomy): Eukaryota > Metazoa > Chordata > Mammalia > Carnivora > Mustelidae > Mustela > Mustela nigripes. The sequence goes on from NC_081558.1 coordinate 173,032,362, forward strand.
AACCTAAATCTCACTAACAAAGACGATTGATTATGACATCCCTCCAAGAATCTCCCAACTATCTTGATGTTAATTGCTGGCCTAAAGACAACATTGATCAAGTCGCAAGGCCTCCGGTATCAGGGTACCTTGTAGGCCCTCTTTAGCATATGAAAGCTTCGTTGAAACCTCCCTTCCCCTCACCTTCCCCAACCAAAGGGTACATAACCTGCCATCACTTGCAACCCGGGGCAGCAGCTCTTCTTGCCCACGGGTCCTGTCCCCGTGCTTTAATAAACCACCATTTTGCACCAAAGATGTCTCAAGAATTCTTTCTTGGTCATTGGCTCTGGACCTCAGCCCACTGAACCTCACTTAGGTTCTAGAACTTCATTAACTGAAGCATGATGACTAAATGACTAAATGATGACAATAAATTACATCTTGATGACATGATGACTAAATATAAAGTGATATCCTGAATGGGATTCTGGATGCAAGGACACTAGATTAAACTATAGAAATCTGAATCAAGTATGAATTTCACTTCATCATGATGTATCAATATTGGTTCATTAATTATAACAAAAGTACTATACTAAGGTAGGAGGTTAATGACATGGGAAAATGGGTGTGTTAGATATGGGAATTCTCTATGTTATCTTTATTATTTTCCATAAATCCAAAATTTGCTAAAAATTCTTTGAGGTAAAGTTCTTGTTTCTCAAAATGCAGCCAGAGAACACTTGGGGGAAAAACAATCACCAGATTTCTGCTTCCAATGACAATAATTGATTCAAAAGTTATTGTCACAGGATTCTAAAACTGTTGATGAAAAATTATTAGGGAACAAGAAATTCACATGATGTCATTGTACCACCCTACAAATTAGATTTTTATAACAAAGAAATATGTTATCTTTTTCATAGAGCTGATGATACCACCCTAATGAAGTAGTTGTTGAAGAGTTTCAGTTAACAAGACAAGCTAATGTGATAGGCTTCATGATGAGGTAAGAAAAGCAACACACTTGTGATTTATAAATTTTTAAATTTATTTATTTTTATTTATTTAAGATGAAACAACATTAGAAATATTGGTATTCCAGAAGAAGAAGAAAGAGAGAGGGGGGCAGAAGATATAGTGGAGAGAATTATTGGAGGGAATTTCCCTAATATGGCAAAGAGAACAAGCATCAAAATCCAGGAGGTGCAGAGAACCCCCCTCAAAATCAATAAGAATAGGTCCACACCCTGTCACCTAATAGTAAAATTTACAAGTCTTAGTGACAAAGTGAAAATCCTGAAAGCAGCCTGGGAAAAGAAGACTGTAACATACAATGATAAAAATATTAGATTGGCAGCAGACTTATCCACAGAGACCTGGCAGGCCAGAAAGAGCTGGCATGATATATTCAGAGCACTAATGAGAAAAACATACAGCCAAGAATACTATATCCAGCTAGGCTATCATTGAAAATAGAAGGAGAGATAAAAATCTTCCAGGACAAACAAAAACAAAGAATTTACAAAGACTAAACCAGCTCTACAGGAAATATTGAAAGAGGTCCTCTAAGCAAAGAGAGAGCCTAAAAGTAGTAGATCAGAAAGGAACAGAGACAATATACAGTAACACTCACCTTACAGGCAATACAGTGGCACTAAATTCATATCTCTCAATAGTTACCCTGAATGTTAATGGGCTAAATGCCCCAATCAAAAGACACAGGGTATCAGAATGGATAAAAAACAAAACCCATCTATATGTTGCCTACAAGAAACATATTTTAAACCTGAAGACACCTCCAGATTTAAAGTGAGGGGGTGGAAAAGAATTTACCATGCTAATGGACATCAAAAGAAAGCAGGAATGGCCATCCTTATATCAGATCAATTAGATTTTAAGCCAAAGACTAAAATAAGAGATGAGGAAGGACACTATATCATACTCAAAGGATCTGTCCAACAAGAAGATCTAACAATTTTAAATACCTATGGCCCCAATGTGGGAGCAGCCAACTATATAAACCAATTAATAACAAAATCAAACACATCAACAATAATACAATAATAGTAGGGGACTTTAACACTCCCCTCACTGAAATGGACAGATCATCCAAGCAAAATATCAACAAGGAAATAAAGGCCTTAAATGACACACTGGAACAGATGGACATCACAGATCTATTCAGAACATTTCATCCAAAAGCAACAGAGTACACATTCTTCTCTAGTGCACATGGAACATTCTCCAGAATAGATCACATCCTGGGTCCTAAATCAGGTCTCAACTGGTATCAAAAGATTGGGATAATTCCCTGCATATTTTCAGACTACAATGCTCTGAAGCTAGAACTCAATTACAAGAGGAAATTTGGAAAGAACCTAAATACATGGAGACTAAAGAGCACCCTTCTAAAGACGAATGGGTCAGCCAGGAAAATAAAGAATTGAAAAAATCCATGGAAACAAATGATAATGAAAATACAACGGTTCAAAATCTGTGTGACACAACAAAGGCAGTCCCGAGAGGAAAATACATAGCGGTACAAGCCTTTCTCAAGAAACAAGAAAGGTCTCAAATACACAACCTAACCCTACACCTAAAGGAGCTGGAGA
>NC_081558.1:173037958-173046501 GCF_022355385.1 Mustela nigripes
TGGTACTGCAGTGGGTTGCATATGGCCACATAGCGATCATAGGCCATTGCTGCCAGGAGAAAGCAATCTGAAGTTTCAGCAAAGCAGAGAAAATAAAACTGTGCCATGCATTCATAAAGGGAAATCATTCTGTCCTTTGAAAAGAAGTCCTCCAACATTTTGGGGGTAACAGCACAGGAACAACAGGAATCCATCAGAGCCAGGTTGCCCAGGAAGATATACATTGGTGTGTAAAGACGACGCTCAATAAAAATCAATACCACCAGGCCAAGATTCCCCACCATAGTGATCAAATAAATGGCAACAAACACCAAAAACAGAAGAATCTTCATTACTGGCTGATCTGTAAATCCTATGAGGATAAACTCTGTTGTCAAGGATTGATTCTCCTTAGACATTCCTGGCTTCTCAGCTGAGATAGAAATAATAGAAAAATGAAATCCTAAATTTGTGTTTATTCTCCCCTCTCATTTTTGCATGTACAAAAAGAAAGAAGCTGTTTTTAAATCATCCTATGCTGTTTTAACAAACTAGCACACGCACTGTAGGTCAGAATACAAGAAGAAAAGTATAAGAGATTATATACACAGTGATCATCTAAAAATGACTGTGTGAATTTCCATGGCAGAAAGGTATTTTCTGCATAAATTATCCAATGTTAATGTACGATTTCCTGGTCAGTATATATAATTTAGCATTTCCAAAATTAGAAGACATTTTCTTATGGTGTCATTTTCTCCAAGAAAATAAAATAATAGACACATTTTAACTACTATTCTATTGGGTTGATGTAATGTTTGGAAAAAAGTTACTTTAGACCTTTTAAATGTCTAAGTGTATTATTTTTAAAATTTCATGGAATCACAGTGGGTTTTAAAAAATGATTTCTCTAGCTTAGTATTCCTTCATGGAGAAGCTTACCAAAGGATATTTTAATACCTATTCAGTCTCTAAAATGGGGTAAAAATATAGAACATTTAAAATTTTCTTAGTAAGTTAATTTTGATACTGTTTTTGTATTTATTTCAATACATTCTAGATCCTATTCCTATAGAGGTTATGATACACTCCAATAAATTATTATTCTTAATTATTAATTTATCCAAATACGTTCTAGTTTTAAGTGTCTTACATGCATATCTAACGAGATTTGACTACCAAGTCTTCATTCAGAATGTTTATCTTCCTCATGATAAATACCTATCTTGTATTCTTTTATACTTCTGTAGAAACCAATGTTCTTGTTTTTGTGAATCCCATAAAGATTCTACCTTTGTTATATGATTATTTGTGTTTATAAACTCATTATTTACTCCTAACCCACTACAGATTTATTAAAATTCAATGATCACTAAATTTATATTTAGTATAGGTTAGCAAACACAATATAAAAAGAAACTTTGGTTTTAAAGAATGATAAAATACTTTTCTTCCAAAAATTGCTATAAGTCTATGGCCTCACCATTTTTCAATTAGACAATTTTGGAGAAGAGCCTGTAACTTCTTAGTATATTGTTCCAAAACCACATTTTGGTTAGTCTTCTATTTCTTATCCTTCTCTACATTGAATTTAATATCCTATTTTTTCTATTTACTCACATAGTATGGTAAGGCTTTCTGGAGTTTTATCACTAGAGGATTGTAATCAAATGAATAAAATAAGTTTACCTTTGATATTTTAGGTCTATAACACTGTAAAAAATCTTTCAGAATTATAATGTTTTGGAAAAACAGTAAAAGTATTCAAAGACAGCTTTTTATCATTGTTTTAGTAACACCTAATGGTGAATCAACTGAAAAAATGTGTGGAATCTAGGTTAGTTTTCTATAATCACTATTTTATATAGAAGATACTGAATTAGAATAATAATGAATGAAAGTTCATTTTCTCTCCCTTAATTTAAAATGTAAATTATCCAGCTGAAATAAAAATCAATTTTATTCTATCTCTCAGGATTATATTACAGAATCATTTATACCCTTACCTGTATATTTATTGATAACACAATGGTACTTTTGAACTCAGAATAGGTCAGAATGATCCACTTTACTGTGTCTCATTATGGCTTTACATAGTATCTTCAATTTAGAGACAAACCAAAAATTTAGTTATTAAATAGATAAAATGTATTACCAATTAAAATGCTGATGTATTTTAGTGAAATGTGTATTTCTGCATTTTAATATTCTAAATAAGTTAGAAATCAATTCTCATATTTTGAGTTCACTGACAAACATTTTATAGTAGCTGACTGGCCATGTGATATTTGTTATTACAGAAATTAAGAATAAATATCTTGGTCTTTAAAGCATTTGGGAATAAATTATGATCTAGCACACTCTACCAGTAGGTCAGTGACAATAATTATGTTAGCCTTAGGGTAAAGTTAAAGTTCTCCATTGATTCTAGAGGGATTCCTTGGCACTAGCATCTGGGTATTTCGGTAAAGACTCTTAGCCTGAGAGATATGGTTCCCAAAACAGAGGTAAACCAAAAGGCATCAATTAAAGATGGATATCCTTTGGAATTCTGAAGTTAGATCAAAAGGCTTTTACTAAAGTTAGCCTAAGTATATTTTGGATTTTTTTGCACAGTCTCTTCCTCTGTCTCTCTCTCAAGTGTTCTTTATTTGAAAACAATAGTGAAGAGAAAAATAATTCATGTTGATTAATTATGGAAGAAGTGGGAGTTAAACCAAGATTAGGAGAGAGATTAGGATTTATAGAAAAGAGGCAAAAATGTGATATATACCAAAGTTGCAGTCTTCTTCATTCCCTTTGATTAATCTGACTGAATCCTATAGATTCATCCTCTGAAACAACTCTGATATTGTACTGTTTCATTTCCCTCTTACAGATTAAGAGCACTTTTTAATTGGTTTTCTATAAATATCTTTTTCTATTGTACACATGCTCTTATGGACTGGAAATGTTTTTAGCTCTTCTTTACTCTCAAACCAAATTTTTGTCCCTTATCTCAGTATTTCAAGGACTTCATACACTAGGTTTATAATACCTATGACTTAATTTTCTACCATTCACCTTTAAGAATCTATCTCCAGAAACATACCAATCACTTCTCAATTCATTGAAGCACTAGAGCTACATCATAACTTAGAATATTTACTCAGAATCTACTTCTTATCTAAAATGCCCTCTTTGACTTATTCCTCTACCCAAGTCTTATTTTGTCTTTATAGGAGGTCTGATTCCTTCCATGAAGACATCTTCAACTGACTGATCTGCAAAATGCTTACTGTCTTTGTAACACAAAGAGTTCTTACCTGTGCTTCCCTTGTATGTTTGGCCAGCTCTTCTTCATGTGAAAATCTTGTTTATTCTCAGGTGGATTAATTTTCTTTCTGACTTTTCACACTATGCATATCTTAGTATATATAACAGATAATAGTGGCCTTCAAAGAATGTTTATTAAAATGTTTACAAAATTTAAATGAAATTCAACATTTATTAAGTGATAATTACAATGAACAAGTCACTGAGTCAGCATTGATTAGAGAGAAACCCACAATAGGAGTAGGGTTGGGAAAGAAACATCATAGATAAGTAAGAAATAATCCTGCCCTCATGGAGCTGCTAATTCAGAGAGTAAAATCACTTACAAAAATGTATATAGTGGGGCATCTGGGTGGCCCAGTGGGTTAAGCCTCTGCCTTTGGCTCAGGTCATGATCCCAGGGTCCTGGGATCGAGCCCCACATTGGGCTCTCTACTCAGTGGGGAGCCTGCTTTTCCCCCTTTCTCTCTGCCTCCCTCTCTGTCTACTTCTGAGCTCTCACTGTCAAATAAATAAAATCTTTAAAAAAAAGAAAATGTATATAGAGCATGTATATTTTTAATATTAAAAAAAACCCAAAGATCTATAAGCAATATATGGGAATACAAAAGAGGAAGTAACTTAGAGGACTAAGAGAAAAACGTTACAAAGAAATGACATTTCTTGAGAATGATGTTTCTTGAGAGATATATTAGATTTCAATAAGCAGAAAATGTGTGGTAAGGATTTATAGGCTGAAAGGAGAGCATAATTAAAGGTAAATCATGGGAGTTTCAATGTATAGGCATATTTAAGGAATGCAGAATGAGACAGGGCAAGTAACCAGAGTCTAGGTGCATGCTAGGATAAGAAGAGGAATTGGAGGTTCAGGTGGTAACTGGTTCTACATCTTCCCCCTATATTTTGATGACACTGATCTCTCATCAAGACCAAACTCATTTCCTAGTCACCCAATCCAAAGCACATTTGTCAATTATTATTATTATTATTTTTTTTTTATAAAGATTTTATTTATTTATTTGACAGACAGAGAACACAAGTAGACAGAGGCAGGCAGATAGAGAGAGAGGGAAGCAGGCCCCCTGCCGAGCAGAGAGCCCGATGCGGGACTCGATCCCAGGAACCTGAGATCATGACCTGAGCCGAAGGCAGCGGCTTAACCCACTGAGCCACCCAGGCGCCCTTGTCAATTATTATTATCTTAATTAACTAACTATATTATATGGAACTCTTGACCACACTCAAACTCTCTCATCAGGCTTCTGTGATAACATTTTCTATTTCTACATTACTGTCCCCCCATCCCCCCAGGAGTCTTTGGATTTGTATTAGATCCTCATTTCCTCACAAATATACATTTGTTGTAAAGAGTGCATCCTTGAATACATTTACAAAATGATGGGTTTCTGTTTTGAAAGCTAACTGCTAATTTTTAAAAGGATTTTCCCAGTATTTACCTAGTAAGTTACCATATTCCCTTGTAATCATCTGCTCTTGCAAACTAATGAGAATGTGCTCAGTTTTTCTTTATGTTTAAGATAAATCAAACATCACTGAGCTTCTTTGGAATATTTTCATGTAGGTGATAAAATTCCATTTCCAAGATTTTAAAATAATATATGCAGACATGAAAAAAATTAACATGCTGCTCATATAATTTTTACCTACAAAATCATATCAAGATATGTGGACACATCCCAAATATGTCTTCAAAATTCTCAGTAGTGCTTGATTTCCTTTTGAAAAACAATTGCTTTCTGCTTAAACATCACATTTATATCAAAGGACAAAATAAAGATGTTAATGACTTCCAAAATACTTGTTGAATAGGGTCTTATCATCAGAGAATGGAGCAGCAAATTTAGAACACTTGTCTTTTATTAGCAGAAAAATATATGACTCCTAAAATCAGCAACTTTTTAAATGTCTCTCTCTGTCTGACCTATTTCACTTGGAATAATGTCCTCAAGGTCTATCTATGTTGTCAAAAATAGCAGGACCCTCTTCTTTTTTATGGCTGAGTAATATTCCATCATATGTATGTATGCATGTGTCTGTACATGTATACAGGTGTATGTGTACACATATACCACATTTTCTTCATCTGTTGATGAACACTTAGGGTGTTTGCATATCTTGACTATTGTGAGTAATGTTTCAATAAACATGGGGATGAAGTTATATTTTCAGGATAGTCAGTTCATTTTCTTTGGATATGTACCCAGATATGGGACTGCTGGATCAGATGGAGTTCTACTTTTAATTTTTTGAGAAACTTTTATACTGTTTTCCATAGTGGCTGTACCAGTTTACATTCTTACAAATAGTGCACCAAATTTCCTTTTCTCCATATCCTCACCAAAACTTATTTCTTGTCCCCAGAAAATAATCATTCTGATAGTTGTGAGGTGATATCTAATTGTGGTTTTGATTTGCTTTTTTCTTATGATGAGCATCTTTTTTCTTTTTCTTTTTTTTTAAAAAAAGATTTTATTTACCTATTTGACGGAGAGAGAGAGATCACAAGTAGACAGAGAGACAGGCACAGAGAGAGGGAAAAGCAGGTTCCTTGCTGAACAGAGTGCTCAGTTAGGGCTCAATCCCAGGACCCCAAGATCATGACCTGAGCTGAAGGCAGAGGCTTAACTCACTGAGCTACCCAGGCAACCATGAGCATCTTTTTCATTGACTTGTTGGCTATCTGTATATTTTCTTTGGAAAAAGTCTATTCAGGACCTCTGTCCATTTTTAATCAGATTATTATTACTGGCTTCTTTTCCATAGTTTCCCTTTTCATTTTGCTGATCATTTCTTTTGCTATGCAGAAGCTGTTTAGATGAAAGTAATGTTTATTTCTGCTTTTGTTGCTTGTGCTTTTTGACATTATGTTCAAAATATCATTGACCAAGACCACAATCAAGAATTTTTTTTTTTTTTTTTTAAGGAGACTTATGGTTTAGGGTCTTAGATCTCTAATTCATTTGGTCTCAATTTTTGTGAGTTGTGTAAGGTAATGATTAAATTTTACTCTTTTGCATGGGAATATCCAATTTTCCTAGCATTGTTTACTGAAAAGATCTTGACTCCTTTTTCAAATATTAATTGACTGCTTATGTGTGATTTTTTATCTGGGCTTTCAATTCTGTTTCATTGATTTATGTAACCATTTTTATGCCAGTTCCATACTGTTTAGATTATTATAGATTTTTAGTTTGAAATCAGAAAGTCTGATCTTTCCCATTTTGTTGTTCTTTCACAAGGTTACTTTAACATTTGGATTCTTTTGTGGTTGCATACAAATTTTATGGTTCCTTTTTCTTTTTATGAAAAATGTCAGTGGATTTTTTATAAGCATTGCATCTCTAGATGACTCTTGGTAGCATAGACATATTAACAATATTAATTCTTCCAATCTATGAGCACAAGCTATTATTCCATCTATCTGCATATTTTCCAGTTTCTCTCATCAATGTCTTACAGTTTTCAGTGTACAAATTTTTCACCTTCTTGGTTCAATTTATTCCCAAGTATTTTATTAGTTTTCAATAATATTGTAAATAGTATTATTTTCTTTCTCTATCAGCTATTTTGTTGTTGGTGAATAGAAACACAACTGATATTTGTATGTTGATTTTTGTTATCCTGCAACTTTAATTTGTTGATGACTTCTAACTGTTTTGGTGGAGTCCTTAAGAGTTTTCTACATATAAGACTGTTATGCTGAAAATAAATAAAAAATAAATTAAAAAAAAAAAGATTATGCTATCTGCAAACAAGGACAATTTTACTTCCTCCTTTCCTCTTTATTCATTTTTTTCTTTAAATCTAATTACTGTGCAAGGATTTCTAATTTCTAGTACTATGGTGAATAGAAATGGTTGGAATGGCAACTTTGTGTTTTTCCTGATTTTTGAAGGTAAATTTCAGCTCTTCACTGTCGCTTGGAATGTTAGCTGTGAGATTGTTGTATATAGCTTTTATTATGTTGAGATATGCTACTTCTATATTCAATGTGTTGAGAGCTGTTATTATGAAAGGATGTTGAATTTTGTCAAATGCTTTTTCTGCATCTATTGAATAATCATATGATCTTTATCTTTCATTCTTTTAATGTGGTATATCACATTTATTGATTTATGTATGTTGAACCATCCTTGTATACAAGGGATAAATCCTACTTGATCATGATATATGATCCTTTTAATGGATCCTGTTAAGTTTGCTAGAATTTTGTTGTATATTTTTACATATACATTCATTAGGGATATTATCTATAGTTTTCTTTTCTTTTAGTATTATTATCTGACTTTGATATCAAGGTAATTCTTTAAAATATGAGTTTGAACATATTCTTTTCCTTTTTGGAAGTATTTGAGAACTGACATTAATCCATTAAGTGTTTGGTAGACTTCCCCAGTGAAAACACCCATTCTTGAGCTTTTCTTTATTCAGAGATTTTTGATTACTGATTATATCTTCTTACTTGTTATTGGTTAGTCTACATTTTCTGTTTCTTAATGGTTAAGGCTTGGTAGATTGTATGTTTCTAGAAATTTATCCATCAGTTTATGTTATTCAGTTTGCTTCCTTATAATTGTTCCTCATAGCTTCTTATGATTCTTTGTATATCTGTAGTGTCAGCCATAATGTCTCCTCTTTCATTTAGAACTTTAAGTCCTTTCTCTTTCTCTTAATAGAGTTGAAGGTTTTTTGATCTCGTTCATCTTTCAGAAAACAAACTCAATCTTATTGATCTTTTCTATTGCCATTTAGTGTCTTTTATTTATTTCTGCTCTAATCTTTACTATTTCCTTCCTTTTCCTAACTTTGCGGTTAATTTTTTTTCTTTTTCTAATTCTTTGAAATTTAATGTTGGGTAGATCTTTTTTAATGTACACTTTTATTACTGTAAACTTCCCTTTTAGAATTATTTTTGCATTATCCTGTTATTTTTGGAATGTTGTAGTTTTGTTCTTTAAAGATGCTTTTTATTTTTTTTTATTTTTTTATTTTTATTTTTTATAAACATTTGTTTTTATCCCCAGGGGTACAGGTCTGTGAATCACCAGGTTTACACACTTCACAGCACTCACCAAAGCACATACCTTCCCCAAGGTCCATAATCGCACCCCATTCTCCCAACCCCCCTCCCCCCAGCAACCCTCAGTTTGTTTTGTGAGATTAAGAGTCACTTATGGTTTGTCTCCCTCCCAATCCCATCTTGTTTCATTGATTCTTCTCCTACCCAC
>NC_081558.1:173049501-173057162 GCF_022355385.1 Mustela nigripes
GTATGTGTTTTAGTGAGTGCTGTGAAGTGTGTAAACCTGGTGATTCAGAGACCTTTACCCCTGGGGATAAAAATATATGTTTATAAAAAATAAAAAATTATATTAAAAAAAAAGAATTCTAAAAAAAAAAAAAAAAAGAATACAGATTATTAGCCTTAATAATTACTTCACTAAATCAGTGTCTACCATAAAACCTCAAATACGTATTTTGTATAAAATATTCCCTGTATTACACATTTTGGGTGACCTTTTATGCAAAATGTAGATTTGAAGTTTTACTATAGGTTCTGGTTTGAGAACACCGAATAGTAGTAACTTTTTAACTAGTATTCCTGACCTTAATTTCAAACTCTCTATGGCCTATTTTCTACATGTCTGTATATTCATTTAAAAAAGAATCTACCGGTAGTACTCCCTTCTCTTAAGTTTCAGTGCATGCTTTTTTCATGATGAATAATATTCATGATCTTTCACATGCCATTTAGCTCATTTTGTTACTGAAAACCTTCAAGCTCCTTTATCCTTTTGCCCTGTATCCATGTCCCAAACATACAATTTCCAAATCACACCAATCCTATCCCATAAATTTAGGACTTACTACAATATCTTTCATTTTTCTAATTCTTTTCATAGCTGCACATTTTAAAAATGGAAATAATTGCACTATTTTGAAGCCCTCAAAATAGATTCCAATCAACAGAGAGTCAATACACAAAATCGAGATTCTGATGTGTATAATCTATTTCATATCTCCTATCCATATTTTCATGTTATAAATTGAGTGATATTTTCCCATTTACTACATTTCATTTCAGGCATCACTCAGTGAGGATTTGGAAAAGGAACATTGAAAAGAACTTGGAAATATAACATTGCTGACCGATTTGATTTTCACAGGACTCACATATGAACCACAGTGGCAGATATCCCTGTTCCTGGTGTTCTTGGTTATCTATTTTCTCACCATTTTGGGGATTCTTGTTCTAATTGCTCTCAAATGGGATGACCCTCAGCTTCACATCTGCATATACTTATTCCTCAGGAGTTTGACACTTGTGGATGCTTGGATATCACCCACAGTATCCCCCAAGATGCTAGTCAACTTTTTTGCCAAGACCAAAATGATATCTCTTTCAGAATGCATGATACAATTTTTTTCCTTTACAGTAAGTATAAAAGTGGAATGCTTTCTTTTGGCAACAATGGCATATGATCTCTCTGTGGCCATATGCAAACCATTACATTATCCAGTGATTATGTCCAATGTACTGTGCATCCGCTTGTTAGTGTTGTCACTTTTAGGTAGTTCTTCATGCCATAATTTATAGTTCTTTTTCTTTTTTTTTTAAAGATTTTATTTATTTATTTGACAGAGAGAGATCACAAGTAGGCAGAGAGGCAGGCAGAGTGAGAGGGGAGAAGCAGGCTCTCCACTGAGCAGAGCGCCCGATGCGGGGCTTGATCCCAGGACACGGGGATCATGACCTGAGCCGAAGGCAGAGGCTTTAACCCACTGAGCCACCCAGACGCCCCCATAGTTCTTTTTTATTCAGATTAATCTTAAGCAATTCCCATAGTACATCACTTTTACTATGACATTATACCATTGCTTAAGATTTCTTGTACTGACCCTTCTATCAATTATCTGATATTATTTGTTTTTGCTGGGTCAATACAAATATTCACCACTCTGATGGAGACTCTTGTCTCCTACACACTAGTTCTCTTTATAATATTAAAAAAGAAGTCTCTACAAGGCATAAAGAAAGCTTTCCTTGGGGCACCTGGGTGGCTCAGTGGGTTAAAGCCTCTGCCTTGGCTCAGGTCATGATCCCCGTGTCCTGGGATCAAGCCCCGCATCGGGCGCTCTGCTCAGTGGAGAGCCTGCTTCCCCCTCTCTCTCTGCCTGCCTCTCTGCCTATTTTTGATCTCTGTCTGTCAAGTAAATAATTAATATCTTAAAAAAAAAAAAAAGAAAGCCTTCCTTACTGGTGGAGCCCATCTCTTATCTGTCTCCTTATACTATGGTGCTCTTATCTTCATGTATGTGTGCCCCGTATCTACACAATCAGAAGACCAAGGTGTGAAGGACTCTCTCTTTTACACTATCATAATTCCCTTGTTAAATCCAATTATCTACAGTTTGAGAAATAAGAAAGTCATAGATTAGTTGAGGAAAATATTGAAGAGATATTCTGAGAATTCACATTATTATCTGTTCTCTTTTCACTAGAATGACAAACTGTACAGATTACATATTTTCTCTGTGTTGATTAGGGTTCAGTTTTTGAAGTTATAATTGTCCTAATGTTTAAATGACTTAAGGTGAGATTACAAAATAAATATATGTATATGTAGTCAAAACAAAGGGAATTTTAATCAAGTGTTCATGAAAAAATAACTTAAAAGGAAATAAAATATTTTATATGTTTGCATGTTTCAGTGTGGCTTCGTAAATGCATTAAGCATTGAAATAGGGTAATTTCTCTAAAGAGACTTTGAATATGGTATATTGGACTGCCATACAGCTATGTGCCCCAAAGACTCACATTACATTCATTCCACATTGGAGTCAGGGTTGTATTTGAGTGAACAAGTACTGAAAAGTATAATGAGTGACCAGATTTCAGGTTCACCTCTGCCCTTCCTCTCTCATCACTGATTACCTACATCATTCTATTGTTATAACTAAGACTCCTCACTTCTGTCATTTGTTGTAATCTTGTTACTTTTTCTACATCCTGTTAATATTCTCTTACTTCCAAAACATTGACTAAATAATATCCCACTTCAGCATCTTTTCATATTGACCAGATTATTAAAAATGGTATACATATCTAGTACTCTTTATATCCATATATTTATTCATATGGAATATGTACAAAATGAATGATATAAGTAGATATCTCTACACATATTATATAGATTGTATATATCCCTGACAGATTATATATTTGTTATGTTTTGATTAGTTTGTTGTTGTTATAAATAATTTTTAAAGGTTTTATTTATTTATTTGAAAAAGAGAGAGCAAGAGAGCACACAGGTGTAGAGAAGATGGGCAGAGGGAGAAGCAGACTCCCCAAACAGCAGGGATTCCGATGTGGAGCTACATCCCAGGACCCTGGGATAATGACCTAAGCCAATGGCAGAACAAACTGAGCTTAACCAACTGAGCCACCAAAGTTCCCCTGTTGTTGTTGCTGTCTTAAAGTAGGCTCCATGCCTAGTGCTGGGCCCAACACAGGGCCTGATCTAATGACCCTGAGATCAAGACCCCAGCAGGGAGCAAGTGTCAGACAACCAACTGACTGAGTCACACTGGCACCCCTGTATTGACTGATTTTAAATAATGTTTGCAGTTATAATTGTCCTAGTGTTAATGACTTTAGTCCCAAAGTTATTTTATGCATATCTTTAATATGTATGTATTCATGTGCACATATACACATGTTCTCCCTTGCATTACTGGAGATTCACCCCCCCCCCCAAAACCTTGATTTGACTCTGAAGTCTCCTAAAACACTCCTAATGGATTCTGTGTTATGCTGAAATGAGTTACTGAAATCCTTCTGGACTCCTTCTTCTTAGGTACATACTACAGTCTAGAGTAATTGTTACTTCTTGCTCATTAGGTCAAATCAGAATAAGATACTGATCTTATGGGAGGAAAGAAGATCAATCACTGCACAACACTGAGTCAGTTCTCAACACTCGGCTAATTCTGCCCAAATCAATATTGACTTGGGCAGAAAGCTCCTGAGAATTGGCCAGAAACCCGGGCGATCTCGCTTCATGTGGCATGGGCTTTCAGGGAACCGCTTAGGCCTGATCCATGGTCCTGAGTGGTCGTGGCCAGAGCCCTGCAGGAAAGCACACTAGGCACCAGGTGCAAGGATGGCCAACCCCTCCCTCTACTCAGCCCCCTTGGGAGCCCATTTCAGCTCTGGGAGATCAGGTCTGACTGCACCTAGGCCCTAACCCTAACCCTTGGTTGGAGTTTCAGGCTTCTGTCCACAGAAGCCTGGCACTAAAGCCCTCCAGACTGGGGACCCCTAAGCCACACTCTAGGATTCTGCCAGCTACCCAGGAGGAAACTGCCATTTGTAGCAGTGCAAAACCCTCAGAGTCAGAGAATGCTTCTGGAGACTACCCCCAGAGCAAAAACCCAGAGCTTGAAGCCTTGTCTGCCTCTTTCCTCCATAGCCCCTTGGGAATCTGCCTCAGCACTGGCAGATCAGGCCTGCTATGTCCTAGGCCCTAACATGAAATCTAAGTTGAGTTTTCAGGTTTCTGTCCCCAGAGTCCTGGCCCCCAAGCCCTCCAGATTAGGGACCCCTGAGCCAACCCCAGGACTCCACCTGCCACCCAGTAGGAATCCGTGCCCTTTGGAGCTGTGCAGAACCTTCAGAGTGGGAGAAACCTGCATACTCCTGGGGCCACCCCCACCTTAGGCTGCCACAAGGCCACAAAACTGGAGCCTGTTTCTCAGTCTGATCCCCTTGATCAACTCTGTTCCCGGGGAGCTTGACTCAGCGGGGCCCTCAGGGGAGCCACGTGGGCCCATCCCATTGTCCCTGAGGGTCTCAACAAGCACCTACGCAGAACGTGCTCTGAACACAGGGCAAGCATGCCTGAATTACTGCACAATGTTGGCCAATTCTCATGAGCTTTCTGCCCAAATCGATATACTGGTCAACTTCCTAGCGAAGAGTAAGATGATCTCTCTCTCTGAATGCATGATACAGATTTTTTCCTTTGCATTGGGGGAACCACAGCATGTTTACTCTTGGCAACAATGGCATGTGATCGCTACGTAGCCATATGCAAACCATTACTTTATCCAATGATTAAGATCTATAGACTTTGCAGCTGGCTATTAGTCTCATCATTTGTAGGTGGCTTTGTTCATTCTTTAATTCATACATGTTTCTTATTCAGATTAACTTTTTGTAATTCTAACATAATATATCACTTTTACTGTGACATCATGCCATTGTTTAAGATTACATGTACTGATCCTTCACTTAATGTTCTGATGGTTTTTATTTTCTTTGGGTCAATACAGGTATTTACCAATCTGATTGTTCTGGTCTCATATACACTTACTCTCTTTACAATTTGAAGAAAGAAGTCTCTGCAGGGCATGAAAAAAGCCTTTTCCACCTATGGAGCCCATCTTTTGTCTGTGTCTTTATAGTATGGCCTTCTCCTTAGCTATGTGTGTCCTGGATCTGCACAATCAGATGATCAAGATATGATGGACTCTATTTTACACTGTCATAATTCCTTTGTTTTATCCAATGATCTATAGCCTGAGAAATTTAAAAAAAAATTATAGAGTCACTGAGAAAAATGTTAAAGGGAAGTATATAGATCTCACACTATTATCTGTTCTCTTTTTCATTAAAAGCATCACAAATTATGCAGATTATATGTGGTTCTGTTGGTAAGTGTGCAAAGATTTTCCAGTTATGATTTCCCTAGGGTTTAATGATTTATTACATGTGTTCATATCATACTAGAATATTTGAAGCATGAAACAAATAAAAACATTTTGTATGCTTATATATTCTTCATTGTAATTTTATAATGTCATTCAGTACTATAGAGTGTACTTCTTCTGAACAGGAATTGATTATGATGTCTTTGATCATTTTATAGCCATATAGCCTAGAGCGAGGGCCACACACATTTCACTCCACAGTGAAGGAAGGTTTATGATTGAACAAATGGCAACAAATCCCAAGAATTCTGCTAGCCATTGAAAGGTCTCTCCTTCCACTTTATTTGTGGCATGGTGAATTTCACTTCATGTGGGAATTCAATGACTCTCGTAGCACTGAGGGAAACAAAAAGAAATGGGGGAGCAATTAGGAAAATATAAGCAGGGAGTTTAAACAGTGAGGATCGAGCCAAATTGTAAGAGATGGTCTTAGCCCAGTGTGTGTGTATGAGAAATGAGGGGATCAGGGCAGGGGGAAGGGTAAAGTTGCCTTTCATTGCCTACAACACCTTCTATATGCCTCTTCGAGCTGTGTTTGTATGTTGTAGGTTAATCTGTAAAACTTCACTAATTCAGAAAGCTAAGAGAGGAGACTGCAGAATTTTAAGTGGGATGGTCTGGAGAAGAAAAGAGAAGTAGCAGAATAGAAAGGAAATGGTCAATCTTCCTTTAATAAAAAAAGAGTGATGCTAGTAAAATACAACAGTAATATGTGATTTTTAAAATGTGTTGATGACAAGAGGGCTTTAAAAGTATATTTCCGAGGGGAGGAGTCAAGATGGCGGAGAAGTAGCAGGCTGAGACTACTTCAGCTAGCAGGAGATCAGCTAGATAGCTTATCTAAAGATTGCAAACACCTGCAAATCCATCGGCAGTTGGAAGAGAAGAAGAACAGCAATTCTAGAAACAGAAAAATGATCACTTTCTGAAAGGTAGGACTGGTGGAGAAGAGAATCCAAAGCAACAGGAAGATAGACCCTGGGGGGGAAGGGCTGGACCTGGCAAGCGGCGGAGCAATGGAGCACAAAATCAGGACTTTTAAAAGTCTGTTCCACTGAGGGACATCGCTCCAGAGGCTAAACCGGGACAAAGCCCACGCGGGGGCAGCATGGCCTCAGGTCCCACAGGGTCACAGAAGGATCGGGGGTGTCTGAGTGTCGCAGAGCTTGTGGGAATTAGAACGGGAAAGCCGGTTACAGAGACAGAGCCGACAGTAAGATCACAGCTCGGGGTTACCTTGAACCGGTTGCAGGCTAGGTGCGCTCGGAGCGTGGCCAAAGGTCAGGCAGACGGGAGTAACTGGGCGCTGTTCTTTGAGGGCGCACTGAGGAGTGGGGCCCCGGGCTCACGGCTCCTCTGGGCCGGAGACCAGGAGGCCGCTATTTGTATTCCTGTCCTCCAGAACTCTACGGAAAGCGCTCAGGGAACAAAAGCTCCTGAAAGCAAACCCAAGCGGATTACTCAGCCAGGCCCCTGGTAAGGGCGGTGCAGTTCCGCCTGGGGCAAAGACACTTGAGAATCACTACACCAGGCCTCACCCCCAGAAGATCAACAAGAAATCCAGCCAAGACCAAGTTCACCTACCAAGGAGTGCAGTTTCAGTACCAAGGAGAGCAGCAGAATTCCAGAGGAGGAGAAAGCAAAGCACGGAACTCATGGCTTTTTTCCTGTGATTTTTTTTAGTCTTGCAGTTAATTTAATTTTTTTCTTTTTCATTTTTTTCTCTTCTTTTGATAAAATTTTCTTTAACTTTTGCCCTTTATTTTTTAACTTTTTAAAATAGTTTATCTAATATATATATATTTTTTTTCTTTTTTATACTTTTCTTTATTCGTTTTATTTTTTTAATTCTTTTCTTCTTTTTCTTTCTTTCTTTTTGAACCTCTTTTTATCCCCTTTTCTCCCCCCTCAGGAATGGGATCTCATCTGATTTGGTTAAAGCATATTTTCCTAGGGTTGTTGCCACCCTTTTAGTATTTTACTTGCTCCTTCATATACTCTTATCTGGACAAAATGACAAGGCAAAAAATTCACCACACACACAAAAAAAGAACAAGAGGCAGTACTGAAGGCTAGGGACCTAATCAATACAGACATTGGTAATATGTCAGATCTAGAGTTCAGAATGACAATTCTCAAGGTTCTAGCCAGGCGC
>NC_081558.1:173060162-173065093 GCF_022355385.1 Mustela nigripes
CACCTCACACCAGTCAGAATGGCTAAAATCAACAAGTCAGGAAATGAGAGATGCTGGCGAGGATGCGGAGAAAGGGGTATCCTCCTACACTGTTGGTGGGAATGCAAGCTGGTGCAACCACTCTGGAAAACAGCAAGGAGGTTTCTCAAAATGTTGAAAATAGCACTGCCCTATGACTCAGCATTGCATTACTCGGTATTTACCCTAAAGATACAAACGTAGTGATCTGAAGGGGTACGTGCACCCAAATGTTTATAGCAGCAATGTCCACAGTAGCCAAACTATGGAAAGAAGCTAGATGTCCATCAACAGTTGAATGGATAAAGAGGTGGTAAATATACACAGTGGAATACTATGCAGCCATCAAAAGAAATGAAATCTTGCCATTTTCAACAATGTGGATGGAACTGGAGCATATCATGCTTAGTGAAGTAAGTCAAGTGGAGAAAGACAACTATCATATGATCTCCCTGATATGAGGAAGTGGTGATGCAACATGGGGGCTTAAGTGGGTACGAGAAGAATAAATGAAAGAAGATGGGATTGGGAGGGAGACAAACCATAAGTGACTCTTAATCTCACAAAACAAACTGTGGGTTTCTGGGGGAGGGTGGTTGGGAGTAGGGGGTGTGGTTATGGACATTGTGGGGGGTGTGTTTTGGTGAGTGCCCTGGGGTGTATGGACCTGGCGATTCACGGACCTGTACCCCTGGGGATAAAAATATGTTTATAAAAAATAAAAAATTAAAAAAATAAAAGTATGTTTCCAAAATTCAAATAATGTTAAGATAATGTGATGTCAGAGTGCCTAGTGGATGTTTGGGAAAGACATGAAAATGAGCACGATTTTGGATATTCTCTGTCCTAAGAATTCTTAAATGTTAGCTTTCTTGTACCCCATACTCTAAGTATAATGAGTGACCCATCCTCAAGTTCATTCCTGTCCTGCCTTTCTCAACACTGAAACTCCACACTCTTTACTACTGATTCTCCTGAAGGCTTCGCCCTGCTTTTGTGTTTTGCAACACTTTGGTTACTTAACTTTTACATCTTGAAGTATCAAGATTCCTTCCTTAACATAGCCACCTTGTTATTCTTCAGAAACAACTCTGATTAAATCATATCTTTTTTTCATAATTTTTAATGGATTGTCATTGCTACCAGAGTATGTGCAAATCCAGTATATATCTAGATCTGCATATATGCACTTGTATATGTTTGTGTTCATGTGTCTGTCTAGATTTATTTATATTTATTACATATTTATAAATAAGATAAATATAATAAAATATATTTATATAATATATATAACAGTTGCTTATATCATACACTTAAAGTGAATTATTTTTGTTTTTCTTGCTAGGATAGGCTTCTGGGTTGGGCTATGACAAAATAGCAGGAAGAAGCTATTCAATTAGTTTAGTTTAAACATCGATCTGTTTAAAAGATGTTTAACTATTCAAACACTTTAACTATTCTATAATCTGGAAGTACACATCACAAGATTAGACCAGATCATCTGCTCCTGAGGGATATCCCCAAGCCCTAGAAAAGGAAGGAGTGGATCACAGCAAATGCTTTCCCCCCAGGACATCCATATTATTGCTGTGTCTCAGATATTTCTAATACTATTGGATGCTGAGTCAGTATTGACCTGGTGAAGAGCGCTTTCTTGTTCTGAGACCCACTCAAAACTCGTATTCTTCTCCCATTTGAGCAGGTCTATCTGTGTATAGTATCTTTTCAACTTTGTAGGATTTTAAGAGATGTTTGGAAATAAATTCAAGCAAGTGCTTGAATTGCTGTATTAACTAATTAATTAATTGCTGTATTATTGTGTTAAGCTACAATTTAAATACTAAGCCATATATCACAATTTTTCTGACCAGAATGTTTAATTAATAATAGTGTTAGTGGAGAGTAAACAAAGTTTTAATATTATTGATATATAAAATTAAAAATTTTAATACCATTTCTTTAGTTTAACTGCTTTTAAATTTCTCTTTTCATGTTTTATAATGCATAATATTTTAGCATAGTAGCACACCTATCTAATTTGTAAGTAAGAATATATATATTTAAGACATACTACCAATGATCTTATTAGTATGAATGTACACCAAAATGGTTTGAAATATCTCCTCTACCAAAGCCATCAGAAGATGAAAGGTAGTTGGAAAAACAAGAGTAGATGAGCTAATATGGGGAAAAGTCTAGAATGAAAGAAGAGGAAGGTCAAGGATATAATCAGAAAGAAGGATATAATCAGAAATTACACACTAGTTACCAATGTAAGTACCTTTATTTCTCCCCACTAGAAGATGAGCTCTAGTAGGAGCCATATATAAAAACTAAGAACTTGCCTCCACCATTTGCACATCCAGTTCCACAGTCCCCTTTGTCTTTTCCATTACCTGCATACTGAAAGTACTTGATAAAAGTTGAGCAGAATGGAAATGTTAGCAGTTAGTGCAGCAGGTATTGAGGATCTAGCTCAGTGTGTTGATCGTTTCTCAAAAGATGCATGACATGACTGGTGACTTAACATTTAGTCAAGACTTTTACAATCAGGACATGTAAGAGTCGCCCCTGATACATTGGTGAATGCATTATAAAAGCAGTTAAGTATCATGTAAATCAGGAAAAGAAAAAAAATCAAATCTATTTAAAAGACCTAGGAAAGTTCTCATGGAGGAGATCTGATTTGAGCTCAAGGATGAGTAGTATTGAGATGGAAGGAAAGAGAGAAGGAGTTTTAGATGATGTAAACATTATCAGTGAAGGGATGATTAGCTGAAGCACAGAAGGTCAGTGAAGGGATGTACATGGCCAAGTGCCTTGATGTAAGAGGAAGAAAGGAAACTGATAGGTAAGACACAGGCTGACTTTGGAAAATCTGGAATACCAAAATAAGAAAAATGGATTTGGAGGTGTCTGGGTGGCTCAGTCAGCTAAGCTTCTGCCTTCAACTCAGGTTATGGTCCTAGAGTCCTGGGGCCAAACCCCAGAGCCCCATGTCCAGCTCTCTGTTCAGCAGGGAGTCAACTTCTCTCTTTCTATTTCCTCTGTTCCTTCCCTCTCTCTCATTCACTCACTCTCTCTCTCAAGTAAATAAGTAAAATCTGAAACAAAAACAAAAACAAACAAAAACAAAAAAACACCTTAAAAAAAAAAAGAAAAATGGATTTGGTTAGACACTAGAAAAAGAGCATGGCAACTTCCTGAGCAGTAGACTATCATTTCCATGAGGGTTTTGCAATACATGGAACAAATTCAACTCAGAGTGAAGGAGTTGATGAGCCTAACTAATCCTCCCACACCTTTTGTTCTCCTCTCTAAATGCTAATCATCTTTTATAAACCGTATTAATCTCTCCAGTAACTGTCCAAGCTGACCCAAGACTCTCTTTGCCTCATTTTACATTTTATGCACAGGATAATGAACAGAATTCTAGAAATGATGTCAGTTACATAAGAACCAGCAAGATGATCATCAAATGACTTAGGGACTTTAGCAAAGGTCATTTACTTTAACCTCATTGTCTCACAGGTCATCTTTAATTCATGTCACAGAGTTAATATGTTTTGGAAGCTGAATCTCCCCATAGAAATACATTGATGTCATCATAGGGAAGTCCCATAAGCATTTGATGGGAAAGTTACCTTTGCATTGTAAGGAACATAATTATTGACACTGACCTCTTAGTAGTCTAATAGACTTTCATTCTTTCAATCCCAAAATGTTTTTGAGACCATAATTTATATTCTGAAATTCTACAAGACATACCACCATTAAAAAAAAAGAAATCTGAAGTTGTAAGACTCTTCTCAGAGCACTCAGGTAAAGGAAGTATTCAAATTTATCTTTACGTTTGCTATTAGCATCCATAAGTATTGATTTATCTGAATTAGTTAGCAGATTTCAACTTCTCACCTTCCTAGCTCTTCTTACAACTGAGGGCTATGGCAAATTAGCATGAGATTTAAACTCAGTTCCTGCTGACCTTTTCTGATTATAAGGTAAACGTTCAAAACATACAGGTAAGAATGCAGCTTAATTCTGTTAAATAATTCAGATAAGTACATTGAGAGTAATTTCTAACACAGCTGAATAAATAAATGGCTTATATTTAGTACTTTAAAACAAGAAAATAAAATGTTCAACCTGTGCCTATATTTTGATGTTTTCATTATGGAAAAATAAACCCATTTTGACCAGAAAATTTACATAATTATACATATTGGTCAAAATACCCCAATGGATCCCAAAGTAATGATAGAATATAGTCTTTGAGGCAAAGCAAAATTTGTCTTTGAAAATCATATTTAAAACAAATTTTTAAAATCTATTCATTTGAGAGAAAGAGGTAGACAGAGAGAGCTCAAGCTGGCAGAGAGTGGAAGGAGAGGAAGAAGCAGACTCCCCACTGACCAGGGAGCCAGATATGGGGCTCAATTGGAGGACCTGGAGATCATGACCTGATCCAAAGGGCACACTTAACCATTTGAGCCACCCAGGAGCCCCATCTCAAAAATCTTATTAAGATTTTTTTTCTCTTTCTCTAAGTAGTATAAAACTAAAATATACAGGCAAACTTATTTTATTAGATTTCAAACTACAGTGCTATACACCAGAAAATCTTATATAAGTTTCTTAGGAAGCAGGAATATATTATATGGGTCAATTCAGATAAGAAAATGATACAGAAATTTTTTTAATGATAGATTTCCAAGAATTTCCATTGTAGGCTGTTGTTCAAAATTAGCAGTCTCAATTTGCAGAAACCGAAGAGATCACTAGGGATCAGTGGTAGTATGAGAGAAGCTAGGACTGGAATCAATACTTTTTTCTTCTATAGCATAAACAACTCATAAGTCATAACTAAACTCAAATGTCTACAATTCTTTTTTTTTTTTTTTTTTTTTTTTTTT
>NC_081558.1:173065193-173099675 GCF_022355385.1 Mustela nigripes
AGATTAAGAGTCACTTATGGTTTGTCTCCCTCCCAATCCCATCTTGTTTCATTGATTCTTCTACCCACTTAAGCCTCCATGTTGCATCACCACTTCCTCATATCAGGGAGATCATATGATAGTTGTCTTTCTCTGCTTGACTTATTTCGCTAAGCATGATACGCTCTAGTTCCATCCATGTTGTCGCAAATGGCAAGATTTCATTTCTTTTGATGGCTGCATAGTATTCCATTGTGTATATATACCACATCTTCTTGATCCATTCATCTGTTGATGGACATCTAGGTTCTTTCCATAGTTTGGCTATTGTGGACATTGCTGCTATAAACATTCGGGTGCATGTGTCCCTTTGGATCACTACATTTGTATCTTTAGGGTAAATACCCAATAGTGCAATTGCTGGGTCATGGAAACAAATGATAATGAAAACACAACGGTTCAAAATCTGTGGGACACAACAAAGGCAGTCCTGAGAGGAAAATATATAGCGGTACAAGCCTTTCTCAAGAAACAAGAAAGGTCTCAGGTACACAACCTAACCCTACACCTAAAGGAGCTGGAGAAAGAACAAGAAAGAAACCCTAAGCCCAGCAGGAGAAGAGAAATCATAAAGATCAGAGCAGAAATCAATGAAATAGAAACCAAAAAAACAATAGAACAAATCAACGAAACTAGGAGCTGGTTCTTTGAAAGAATTAATAAAATTGATAAACCCCTGGCCCGACTTATCAAAAAGAAAAGAGAAAGGACCCAAATAAATAAAATCATGAATGAAAGAGGAGAGATCACAACTAACACCAAAGAAATACAAACTATTATAAGAACATACTATGAGCAACTCTACGGCAATAAATTTGACAATCTGGAAGAAATGGATGCATTCCTAGAAACATATAAACTACCACAACTGATCCAGGAAGAAATAGAAAGCCTGAACAGACCCATAACCAGTAAGGAGATTGAAACAGTCATTAAAAATCTCCAAACAAACAAAAGCCCAGGGCCAGACGGCTTCCCGGGGGAATTCTACCAAACATTTAAAGAAGAACTAATTCCTATTCTCCTGAAACTGTTCCAAAAAATAGAAATGGAAGGAAAACTTCCAAACTCATTTTATGAGGCCAGCATCACCTTGATCCCAAAACCAGACAAGGATCCCACCAAAAAAGAGAGCTATAGACCAATATCCTTGATGAACACAGATGCGAAAATACTCAACAAAATACTAGCCAATAGGATTCAACAGTACATTAAAAAGATTATTCACCACGACCAAGTGGGATTTATTCCAGGGCTGCAAGGTTGGTTCAACATCCGCAAATCAGTCAATGTGATACAACACATCAATAAAAGTAAGAACAAGAACCATATGATACTCTCAATAGATGCTGAAAAAGCATTTGACAAAGTACAACATCCCTTCCTGATCAAAACTCTTCAAAGTGTAGGGATAGAGGGCACATACCTCAATATCATCAAAGCCATCTATGAAAAACCCACCGCAAATATCATTCTCAATGGAGAAAAACTGAAAGCTTTTCCGCTAAGGTCAGGAACACGGCAGGGATGTCCATTATCACCACTGCTATTCAACATAGTACTAGAGGTCCTAGCCTCAGCAATCAGACAACAAAAGGAAATTAAAGGCATCCAAATCGGCAAAGAAGAAGTCAAATTATCACTCTTCGCAGATGATATGATACTATATGTGGAAAACCCAAAAGACTCCACTCCAAAACTGCTAGAACTTATACAGGAATTCAGTAAAGTGTCAGGATATAAAATCAATGCACAGAAATCAGTTGCATTTCTCTACACCAACAGCAAGACAGAAGAAAGAGATATTAAGGAGTCAATCCCATTTACAATGTCTACAATTCTAATAAGGAAACTGTGCATGCATATAAGGAAAAAGCCATGTAGATTATACACAAGAAATTCTAGATTGTGTTGCATATATAGGATATGCTTGAGAATGCAAGAAGTAAAAATCAGTGTGGTCTGGGGCATTTAGTTAAAACTTTCTTAAGTAACATTATACGTAAACTTTACATAAAGAAAAAGAGGATTTAGATATCTGGGAAAACTCAACAGGAATGATGGGATGGACAAAATCAGTTTTAATGGAAATGGATCTAATCCCAGAGAAAGTGATGAATGAGGTGAAAATATACAGATAATTACTTCCTTGGATAGCCAAAGTAATTTTCTTTAAAAATGAAAGTCCTATTCCTAAACCTTTGTGATCTTCAACAATTCCTAAGATATAAATTTAATATTTGTTGAATGCTATTTTTAGGCATTCACTCCACCGGGAGAGTATATGAAGTATTTTTGCTCAGTTACAAAAATGTGTATATATGGAAATTGATGGTAAATTTATTTTAAGGATCATTAATACAAAAATTGACACTAAAATTATGTCAACAATGAAATTATATCAACAATGAACCAAATATGGGTATGGAAGATTTGTACACTATTCATACATGAATTCATGAAGACAAACCTTTTCCTTTGTAAGCGTTCTTTTTGCAATTACAAAAATATTCATGGGAATGTTGATTTTCAGAATTGAGGTTATAAAACTGACATGTTAGGGGAATGACTATCTCCTAGAGGTTTGTGTGTCTGTATCCAGAGATACTAAGGGAAGTTTGAAGAAGCTCCTCTCTTTGTTGTAAAAAGATATAGTTGGAAGGAAAGTTATACACACTCTAAATTAGAATCTTGTATTTCCAGAATTCCTATCTCAACAGAGAAGGTGGATATGACTGAGGATAACTACTCCCTCACCACTGAATTTATCCTCACAGGATTTACAGATCACCCAGAGTTGAGGAGCCTCCTGTTTGTGGTATTTCTCACTATCTACATGGTCACTATGGTGGGGAATCTGGGTCTGGTGGTATTGATTTTTATGGAGCATCGTCTTCACACACCAATGTACATCTTTCTGGGCAACCTGGCTCTGATGGATTCCTGTTGTTCCTGTGCTATTACCCCCAAAATGTTAGAGAACTTCTTTTCAAAGGACAAAATGATTTCCCTTTATGAATGCATGGCACAGTTTTATTTTCTCTGCCTTGCTGAAACTACAGACTGTTTTCTCCTGGCAGCAATGGCCTATGATCGCTATGTGGCCATATGTAGCCCTCTGCAGTACCACACCATAATGTCAAAGAAACTCTGCGTTCAGATGACCATAGGGGCCTATATAGCTGGAAACCTGCATCCCATGATTCATGTAGGGTTTCTCTTTAGGTTAACTTTCTGTGGGTCAAATCAAATTAATCACTTTTTTTGTGATGCTTTTCCATTATACAGACTTTCCTGTGTTGACCCTTACATCAATGAATTGATGATATTTATCTTTGCAGGTTCAGTTTTAGTCTTCTCTGTTATCGTAGTCCTAATTTCTTATCTCTGCATCCTTTTTATGATTTTCAAAATGAAATCCAAAGAGGGAAGAGGCAAAGCCTTATCTACTTGTTCATCTCACTTTCTCTCTGTCTCAATATTCTATGGTTCTCTTCTCTTTGTGTACACTCGACCACAGTCACTTAAAGAAGAGGATGAAGACATACCTGGTGCTGTTTTTTATACTCTAGTGATCCCTTTATTAAACCCTTTTATTTATAGTCTAAGAAATAAGGAGGTAATAAATGCTATGAAAAAAGTTATAAAGAAAATTTTATAACATTCTTAGAAGAAATATCATCCCTGTGAAAATTAATTTAAATTTGAAAAAAAATTCAAAATCATAGAATATTGAGAAAGTAGAAAAGGACCACTTTGTCCATAAAATATTCAATTACTAATACATGTTAGTATGGGAATCAAATAAGTAAGTTCTGCAAGGAGAGATTCTGCTACAATGTTTTCCAAAATCTTAGTTACTAGGTTCCTTCAAGAATGAATTAAATAATTTTTCCTGAGGTCACAAACTGTGCCACAAAAAAATTAGCCAAACTATTAACTAATTGTTTCAAAGAGTAATGAGTTACAATTTTTAAGAAATACAACAAATACTAGGAATATAAGTCAGTATATGTAAAGGTCACCTCCATTTAATATGGCCAACAAGTTTCTGGAATTCCAAAGCATAATCATACAAAGTCTGGCACATTCCATGTTCTCAAGAATTAATCCATTCTTAACCTATACCATCTGTCAGAAATACACTGTATATATTTGATTCCCAATTTTCTTTGAGTTTTTTCAAGAGACAATATTTGAATATTACTTCATACGGAATATCTATTCTCAAAAAGAAGAATATTTTCATTCTTGTGGAGCCTGGGTGGCTCAGTGGGTTAAACCTCTGCCTTCAGCCTGGGTCATAATCTCAGGGTCCTGGGATCCAGCCCAGCATCAGGTTCTCTGCTCAGTAGGGGGCCTGATTCCCTTCTTTCTCTGCCTGCTGCTCTGCCTACCTGTGATCTCTCTCTGTCAGATAAATAAATAAAATCTTTTAGTAAAAAAGAATATTTTCGCCTTTAAAAGGGGAAATTTTGTTATGTATCATTTGCCACAATTAAAAGTATTAAAGACAAGAAAAGAATACTAGTAAAGAGTTATAATAAAAAAAGACTATTTTGATCTTTAGTGTCAGTCAATTTTACTCTCATGTTTTCTGAAGTAGTGTATCTGTATACTTGTGATTTATCAATCTCTAGATGAAATGGATGGTATTCATACATAAATCCATATAGATTTGGATATTTTTATATAGTTTGATTAGGTGTCCATCAAAAATGAAGAACAATTTTGAATACATTATACATAATGAAGGTGTTTTTCTCTTTGATATTACTTATCACGTTTGTTACTAGGAATTCCACCCACTTGTACTTATTCCAGTGTAAATTACTGATACATTAATAGCATTAACAAAAAAGTTGGAGATGCTATAAGCATAATTGAGGCACAATATAGTAAAATTTCTGAATATCTAAACATAAATATTTATTGATCTCTTACATATACAAATATGAATGAAAAAAATGATTTACTGAAAACATGTTATCTGCTAGGCACAAAGCTACACCTTAAATAGATATTACCTACCAACTGGTTAGATATACTTTCTAATGAATTTTCTCAATAAAAATCCTCATGCTTTGAAACACTGAGTGGCTTGCTCAAGTTCAACCAGGTGATTCAGATTGAGCTGAAATTTGTATCAATGCTGCTTAGAAGTTAAGGGAATGGAGAGCCTTGTCACATGGGATATTTAGTCCTATGCAGCATCAGAAGTAAGATGTGTCTTAAAAATGATTTTTAGAAAATGATGTTTGGAAGAGAAAAGGAATGAGTATGACCACAGTGTTTATGGAAATAAGTGTGACAGTGGGAACTGGGATGAAGGAGGTGAACCATGGACAGAGTCAGAAAGCTGATGAAACTGTCCATAAAAGCTGTTGCGGAATATGGGGAAAAAGGATGGAAGGGAATCAGGTTACTGAGAATCTTAAATGCCACCCTAAAAATTCTGAATTTATCGCAGAGGCATCAGACCCTGAATTCTTCCTAGAACCAGATAATATGACTCTATTTTTCAGAAAACTAATCGGCAATTGATTGGGAAGGAGGCTAGAAACAATGAGGCTAACTGCCAGAATTCATATATTAAATGATGAGAGCTGACACTGGAGGATGAAAGGGGAGGAGGGCACAGATAAAAGCAACATTTTAAAGAAAAAATAGTAAACTGTGACTACCTGATAATAAAATGAAGGCCCGTCTTCTTCCTGTGAGTACCAACCTGGTTGTGACTGATTTCCTATCACTAATCTTTGAAAAGCTACCTGACACATTTGGTCATTCATTAGCCTTTTCTGTAAATGTATTTTAATATAATCGTTTAATTTAATATATGACATGTTTGTTATTTTTATTTTTAAATAAGTCAGTGAATATTTTTAATTTCTTGGTTTTAATTTCTAGTATTGCAAATACTTTTAGCTATAACCCACAAACACAAAGCTCTACAGGGTCTTAAACACATTTTTTTAAAAGTGAAATCCAGAACCCTGAGTTCATTGAATGTGTTCCTTTGTATCCACTCTCTGTTTTAGAAGATACTTTTGGTTATCATATTCACATTCATTGGTCCCTTTCCCTTTTTAAGGGGTACCACAAATTCTCTTTATGTATTTCTGTGCCAACTGCTTCCAACTCTTACCAACACTGAAGCCTAGAGGTCTGTTAAGGGAAGTGTCCATGGCTTACTTAGGTCCAGTGAGTCAAGAGGTAATTTTGTGAAAGTTTCTGGGTTATATGTTTCCTTTATTTTAAAAGAGATCCACAGGAAAATGTAGTCTTTCTTCTTCTGAATGTCATGCTGTGTGGATATGAAATTTGGCACAGTCCAGAACCATTTTGCCACCAAAAGAGAAACCAGCCTGGAAATGAAGTCAACACACAAATGAGGGCATAACTGAGGGAATCACAGAGCAGATCCAGAATCTGTAGAATTAAGCATCCCTTCTCATTTCAAAATCCAATAGATCTTCTTACCATTAAACTTGTTTGGAAAAAAATGCTTTTATGACAATTGAGTAAATATTAACAGATATATTCATATCTCTTGCCTCATGTCATTTTTGTTTTATTTTAAATTTATTCACAAATACCTTTTAAACTTGCCAATAACTTTTTATCAGTATCCATTTAACTATTCAACATATCTATTACATTTTTTCTTTTATTTCTATATTTTAATTTCCTACAACCCCACTGAAAAAATGGGGAACAAATAGGTTTCATAATTTGTCCACAGAAATATTAAGGTGAGCTCAGGGATCAAATGTAGAGATCAAACCCAAAATCCATGTTCTTAACTACTAAGTCATATTATAGACAACATAGAGAAGTGAAAAGTAGTTGGAGAGGAAAACTTACAAGAAACTTAGCTGTTAAGTGGATAGAGAAATAGGGCAGTGGGTCAAGAAAAATGTGAATCAATGACATTTTTCTCTAGATTATTTTGAAAAATTTCAAACCTACAGAAAAGTTGAGAGAATGTCCATGAATTTTTTTATATCAAGATGATTGTAACCTTGCACCACCTTTGCCCAAAAATACATCTGCAAATGTGTATATATACATATTTAATGTATGTATTTATGTCTATACATATATATAAGATTATGAAAGTTTATCCATAAATTCAACATATATCTCAAAAGAACAAAGAGATTTCCTACACTGTCATATCATATTTTTAAGGATTTTGTTTATTTATTTGGGAGAGAGAAAGAGGGAGGGATCATAAGTGGGATGGGGAGAAGCAGGAGCTCCAGGTGTTTGGGTTTGATCCTAGGACTCCAGGATCATGACCTGAGCTGAAGACAGACACTAATTGACTGAGCCATCCAGGCACCCCATCATATAATTATTATCCCCAAGAAATTTAATATCACCTAATATGATGTTCATATTAAAATTTTCCCAAAATTCTCCTTTCTAGCAATTTATTTTTTCATCAAGAATTCAATTAAGGGCCATTATTTGCTTTATTATCATTATTTGATCTCCTGTAATGTAGAATAAACTTCTTGCTTTTCTTTTCTTTCATGACATATTAAAATTTTTAAATATTTGTGTCAGACATCATTTATAGTATCCCACCATCTCTATTTTTGTAATGTATGCTCATGATTAGATTAAATTAAACAATTCAGCAATCATGGGTGTACTGTTTTCTTCTCCCATCATGAGGTCTATCACATCAGCTTGTCTTGTTAACTGTTCACTGATTACTTCATTAAGGTGGTGCCCTCAGCACTATGATAAAAATAACTTATTTCTTTGCTATTAAAATCAATCTTTAGGGTGATATATTAAGGTCATGTGAATTTCTTGTTCCCTAATAATTTTTCATCAACAGTTTTAGCATCTGATGTCTTTAAATTTTTAAATCAATTATTATCATTGGAAGCAGAAGGCTGATGATTGTTTTTCCCCAAGTGTTCTCTGAGTTCATTCTGAGAAACAAAAACTTTACCTCAAAGATTTTAATAAATTTTTAAAAGTTCTTCCAACAATTTTGATTTATAGAAAATAATAAAGATAGTGTAGAGAATTCCCATATATGACACATCCATTTTCCCGTGTCATTAATACTCTACATTAGTATGGTGCATTTGTTTTAATTAATGAGCCAATATTGATACATTATGATGAAGTGAAATTCATACTTGAGTCAGATTTCCATAGTTTAATTTGTGTCCTTGCATCCAGAATCCCATTCAGTGTATCACTTTATATTTACTCATCACCCCCCTTTAGTCATCAGGTGTCAGTGATAGCTTTTCAACATTCCTTTTTTTTTAAAAAAATGAATTTATTAATTTTTTTAAATAAACATATAATGTATTTTTATTCCCAGGGGTACAGATCTGTGAATCGCCTGGTTTACACATTTCACAGCACTCATCATAGCACATACCCTCCCCAATGTCCATATCCCCACCACCCTCTCCCGTCCCCTGTCCCCCCAGCAACCCTCAGTCTGTTTTGTGAGATTAAGAATCACTTATCGTTTGTCTCCCTCCCAATCCCCAACATTCCTTATTTTTGATGTCCTTGGTAAGTTTTGAGAAGTACTAATCAGGCATTTTGTAGAATGTCCCTCAAACTGGGATCCTTCTCATGTTTTTCTCATGATTAGGCTGCGGGGGATAGCTTTTTAGGAGAAAAGCCACAGAGGTAAATCACCATTTTCTTTACATCCTACTGGTGGCAAATACTGTCCTTATTGCTTGTAACTCTTTTGATGTTGAACTTGACCACTTGGTTGAGGTAGAGTTTGCCGGGTTTCTCCATTGTGGAGCTTCTCTTTCTCCACCTTCTCTTACTGTGTTGGGTAAGGAAGAAGTCACTATCTACAGCCCACACTTACAGAGAAGAGAGAAATGGACCACCTCCGTGGGATGAAGTATCTATATAAACTGGAATTCTTCTGCATGGAAGATTTGTCGAGTCACCTCACTTATTTACACATTCAATCTTCTATTTACATCAGTATAGAATCATAGATATTTATTTTACACTTAGAGAAAATTTAATACTACTCTGTTAATTTTGGTGCTCAAATCATTCTAGTTTTGGCCACAGGGAGCTCTTTCCATGGGCTCCTGTGTCCCTTTGGCATACATCCATCACTGTGTATGCAGGGGAAGTTTTGTGTTCGTTTGTTCTTTAGCTTTGATTTTTTTCTTCCTTCCTCCCTCCCTCCCTCTCCCTTCCTTCCTCTCTCCCCATCTTTTTTTCCCCCTTTCTCTCTCTCTCTCTCTCTTCTCTCTCTCTTTCTTTCTTCTCTCTCTTCTTTTTTCTATTTTCTGGCATTACAAGATGTTCCAGGCTCATCCTGCATATTTATTGCCTACCCTCGTCACCACATCAGCTATTTCTCCAAGTAGATTTAATTCCTTCGACTGGAAAATGATATTACGAACAAACATCTGGGCCATAGGTATGCTAATTGTTTCTGCAATGTCATTGCTTCTGGGTCCTGTCAGCTGGCAGAGCTAGGGTATGTGTGTGTCCTCCTATCATTCCATATTCTTGCCAGCAACTGGTAACTTTAAAATTTTTTTTAAAATTTTAGATTTCTTTTATGTTATGCAATTATTGCTTTAATTTGTAATTCCCTATGGCAAATAATGTGGAGCAGATTTTCATATGCTTATTTACCATCTGTATTTCTTCTTTGGTAAAATGTTTGTTCAGCCCTTTTGCCCAATTTTTATTGGATTGTTTCTGTGCTTTCTGTTCTTTGTTTATCAACAAACAACAAACAACTTGGATCTTCTTATACAAGTCTTTTATCAGAAACATGTTTTCCTGGTACACCCAAAAGCCCATGCTGATGCACTTAGTGCTGGCTTTATTTCTCTGAGGGTCTGTGCATTTCTCCTCATTTCTTTTCTCTTTCATCCTTTGGATTGCATACTCTCTGTTGAAATAACTTCAAATTCACCAATCTTCCTGCTATCAGTTTAAATCTACAGTTGAGTTTCTGCAGTGATGTTTTAAGTTTCGGTTGTACTTTTCAATTACAGAATTTCTACTTAATTGTTTCTTTATACTTTCTCTTTATTCATAGTCTATTTCACATAACTTTGCATTCATACCTTCCTTTTTTTAAAATTTAATCCTGGTTTCCTTTAGATCTATGAACACATTTATCATGATTAGTTTTTAAATTTTTTTTGTTAAATCCAATATGTTATTACTCTAACAGACAGTTTATGTTGTCTGCTAATTTTATGATGTATAGGTAACAATTTTCCCTATCTCATGTCTTTTTTTGTTGTTGTTGAGAATTTGGCATTTAAAATAATACACTGTAGAACTCTGGATACTCATTCATCCTTCGGTCTTGTTATATCTTTGTTGATTTGTTTAGGAATTGGGTGGATAATGTTTGTGTGTGTGTGTGTGAGAGAGAGAGCGAGAAAGAGAGAGAAGTCCATTTCCTCTGCAGTGTAAAGACTCTGATGTTGCTCTTCAGAGGATGCAGCATCTACACAGTCCTTTGGGATGACCATGGTTTTATCATAGGTCCTCTTTTTCTTTGATCACATACAGCTGTTAGGCCCCATTAACTCCTAGCAATAGCACTCTTTCTCTCTTTCTCTCTCTCAAATGCCTTAGGGAATAAGTTGTTCTACATTCATACGCAATTAAATTTGGGCCCCTTTGATGCATGGTTTTTGAGGATAATGTTTGAGGGTCTTTCTAACTTGAGGTAACCTCCTCCCTATTTCCTCCGGCAAACCAGCAGGATGTTTCAGCAATGGTTCCACCAATCGCCTCCTAATCATCTTTTGTCAATAAAGGCACTTTCTTAGAGGGACACTTTGGCAGTTGCTATACATGACTAATGAATCCTTGAACACTACAATAACTTATGTATTATGTGCTGGCTAACTGAACAAAATAAAAAAAAAAAGTTAAAAAAAAGAAATGAATCTTTTCCCAAAAGGATATAAAAATATTTATTCACATTATTTAATGAGATTAGGAACCATAAAATTAAGATTTTATTTTTTTTTATTTTTTTTAGAACTTTTATTTTATTTTATTTTATTTCATTTTTTCATAAAATTAAGATTTTAAAACACGTTTCTTATATTGTCCTAAAACTCATATTTAAAAAAACCTGAAAATTATGTTTTCACTTTGGGGGTTGCTTTCAAAGATTAGGTGAAAAGACATTAACAAAACTTTATTTGAAACTCATTTTCTACTATATATTTTAATAAAAAATAGTCAAATATCAGCAATTTCATATGATTCTACCTAATTAGAAACAGGAGACAGCTGGAAAACTAATTTTTGCATTAAATGAAACAACCCACCCCATGTGTTCTAACAAAGTCTTCTCAAGAGAGGATGACCTCAGCTATTTTGAAATATGCTTGAAATACCAATCACAACATATATTCAACACCAGGGTTTATGGTGCCAGCATCCCATGCTTCAGGATACTACCAGTGAGGCTGTAACTCACAAGGTCCAATAGTGCCATAGTGCCTGACTTTCCACAGTGCATATTAAAAGACTGATGCTGGGCTCACATTCACAGACAACTTTGGGGTGACAAGAGGCAGGGATATTGTCCTAAATAAATAACTTCCTAATAGAAAAATGCCATGTTAGTCAATAATTTTAAAACCCCATGCCCAAGTGCTTTGTATCTTTGTTTAGGTTTTCTGCCTTCCATGGAAGGTGCTGAAAGGCACAATACTTGAAGAGTGAGGAAGAGGTAGAAAAGCGAATAAGCAGCAACTGCATAGGTGGTTATCAGCTGCAGAGTAGTACTGGCTCTACTGTAAGTCTGTAAGCAGACTTGATTATTTCTATGCTATAGAACACAAATACCCACAGCCATTATATGACTTTTAAAAAATCTAGCCATGTTAAATAGGACACACAGGGCCACAAAACTACTCTGAAAACATGTTTTTAAAACTCTGAAACATAATGGATAAAGAGGCTCTTATTTTCTAATGGGCGCAAGGACTTCCCATATTTTTTGGAGGATAAAACAGAGACGCCAGAAACAAGGCATTTTCTGAAGAGCCACAGAGACACTCGTTCAGAATCCTGTACTTCTTTATCCTGAAATAGTGAGATTTAAATCAACTCAGACGTGATACACAATTGAGTTTCTTCTCATTTTTAATATTTTTTTAAAAAGACCGATTTAGGATATTGTAAGATTTTACTGTTACCTTTTAAAAATCTATCAAGTCTACAGTAATGGAATAAATAAGATTTTTTTAATGTTCAGTGTTTATAGACATATTAATAAAAATAATGACTGAATTAGAACATGTTAAATAATGTTGATGCACACTGGGAAGGGATTTAGACAAGGAAAAGCATGTTATTTCACCACAAGAAATAAAGATATTAGTTGTAAGTTAATGACCACCCATAGCTATAGGTCTTGTGGTAGTTTTCCTAGCTCTGGAGGGTCATTATGGAGGAAACTTCTTCATGGTACTGAGCTGGAATAAATAAGATAGGAGTTGGAAAATTTTACTCTGTGACCCCAAAGTCGTGTTAGAAAGAAAGCACTTTTAATAAGCCTGATGTGTGAGGAGGCAAGGAGCAAATATCCAAAATAGTTTGGTTGTACTGAAAATCCTACTGACATTAAGGAAAGCTTAAAAAAAAAGTGAAGTAAAATAAGGTTAATCCTCTTGTCTAGCTGAATTGGAATTCTTACAGTTTACAAAGTTAAAATTTCAAGTAAACACTGTATTTTTCACTTCCATTCTTATAGACAGACATAGTCTGGTTAAACAGCTGCCATACTTCACCTTGAATAAAGCTGTATTTGGGGAAAAGGTTCTTAGATAATTTCCTTATTTTATATCACTTAAGTCTTTGAAAAGAGCATTAATGCTCTGGCTGACAGGCTATCTACAATGGCAAAGTGATCACAGATTCTGACAACAATGAGAGGCTTCTCAGAGACTCTAAATAGAGTTTCTAGTTCAACAGATCGTTATTTACTATCGGTTTACCTGGAAACTTTAACAGACTTCAGTAGATGTGTTTGGATTAATTTCCCACTATCAGTTTTCTTTCACAAATGTGTGGCAGCTGTCTACCTGTTTCTTGCTGTCTGGACTCTAAACCTAGATTAGTTTGTTTAAATGATGGACTCATTCAGAATTATCCATATAAGGTTTAGTGGTATTAAGAAACAATTGTCTGTAAATAGATAGAATGGATTTTTAGGACATATCCACAAAGAAAAAAAATTAAATTAAAAACAGTGGGGGGAGGACAAGGGGGAAATATTAATATTGAGAAATAATAAAATGGCAATTGCAAAGCAGGTAGCTTCCCACCCATGCCACACAATATGCTTTAATTAAGGTTACTCTTTCCTGTTGGTATGAGCAGCCCAGATGAAGAGAGCAGAAGCCATAAACTGTCAGGGAGCTGAGATGCAAGCCAGGCAGAACAACCATCCAAATTCACCAGACACCTTCTCAGGCAGCTCTAGCTTCTGGTGGAGTAGCTCAATTCCAGCAACATAACAACTCACTGAGTCCAGCGTACAATCTTTGAGGAAAACAAAACATAACTAAGTAAGAGCATCCTAAGAGCTTTTTAGGCAACACGACAGGGCAACAATATGTGAAAGTTTAAGAATTATGACTCTGTCTCTATAGAAACAGGAAGAAGATAAAAGGTACAAGACTCACCTGCAAGGAGATGGAGAATGCCTGTGGCAATGGTGGGATACAAACTCCGGCAAATGCAAGCACAAAGTCCAATCACAGCCCCAAAGCACATCAATTCAAGATTAAAGAAGAGGAAAGGAACTGGCAACGTCAAAGATCTGATTTTGAAAAAAGAGAAAAAAAGGATATGTTATCACGATTTTAGACAGGTTTTTTTGCACAATGACAGTTTCATGGACTAATAAGATCTTTTATCAAAAAGTGAGAAAGGAGGCCTTGGATGGTGCAGTGGGTTGAGCATCTCACTCTTGGTTTCTGCTCAGGTGGTGATCTCAGGGTCCTGAAAAAGAGCCCTGTGCTGGGTTCCATGCTCAGCGGGGAGTCTGCTTAAGATTCTCTCTCTTTCTCCCTCTGCCCCTCCCCCTACTTATGCTATCTCTCTCCTCTCTCACTCTAAAATAAATTTTAAAATATTTTTTTTAAAAGTGAGAAAGGAATACTTTAATATTGTGAATTTTTCTTTAAAGCACTTTATTAAAAAAGATGCTACCAGATTAAAGTAAAAGAACATTAACAGTTAACAATTACTGAGGCTCATTGTGCCAGGTACTGTTCTGCACATGCTTTGTGTATTAATCCTCCCTAAAGCCCTATGAAGGATGTATAAATTTTATAAATGAAGGCACCGAGGCAAGAGGTACAAATAACTTGTACAAGGTAACAAGTAATTGGTAGAGCCAGCATTAGAAGCAAAACCTCCTGGCTCTACATACAAATAAATCTACATCCTTATAGGATCTCAAGGCAGGAATAAGTAGTAAGTGAATGGTGATTATAAAAGACCTATTGAAAGAATATACATAAAGCATAAAGCAGAGGATCTCAGCACTCAACAAATGGCACCTTTAATTTCCATAAATTTCCTCAACAACATAGGAAGATAGCTGATGACTTTACAAACCATCCTCTCCCATTTATACATTATTTTAATTATTAGTAATGTCTTAATACCAACTCTAAACCAAATTCGACTTTCTAGGGCTTGTTTTACTTTTGGAACTACACAAATTTTTTTTCCATTTTCCCTTCAGTCTGTCAATTATAAACTTCTTCCTACATATTTGCAATACAAAATTGAATACGTTGAATAGCACAATTTAACTGCACAGACTGACATACATGCAGATTTTTAATAGCATAATACTGTAAATGTATATTCTCTTCCTTATGATTTTCTTGGTAACATTCTCTTTTCTCTAACTTACATTATGTAAGAATACAGCATATAATACACATAACATACAAAATATGTCTCAATTGTCTGTTTTATGTTATTGGTAAGGCTTTCTGATCAACAGTAGGCTAATAATAGTTATGTTTTGGGGGAGTGAAAAGCTATACATGGATTTTTGATTGTGTGAAAGGGTCAGTAGTCTAACCCCTACATTATTCAAGGGTCAAGTCTACTTGCCATATTTATTCAATGCTTCCTCTCATAAGCGCCAGAAAGTATCTACAGCCTGAATATCAGGTCTAAATATGAAGACAGTATTTCCTAAGTAGGCTGACCATCAAAGAACAGAATCCTCTTAAATATATTCATTGTTCTTGATATCTATACTTTTGTTACTGCTGCAGAAGACTGGATTAACATTTCTCGTAACCCTGAACTTTGACTCATATAGAGCTTTTAATCAACTTTTTTCAGATATCCCTATCTAAACTCAGGTAACTGAAATGTTTATCTCAAATATAGGAATTTGTTATTTATCTAAATTTACTATTTGAGTAAAGATTCTTTGCCTCTTTGGTTAGGTTTATTCCTAGGTATCCTATAGTTTTGGGTGCAATTGTAAATGGTATTGACTCTTTAATTTCTCTTTCTTTTGTCTTGCTGTAGGTGTAATAGAAAGGCAACTGATTTCTGTGCATTGATTTTATATCTTGACACTTTTTACTGAATTCCTGTATGAGTTCTAGCAATTTTGGAGTGGAATCCTTTGGGTTTTCCACATGAAGTATCACATCATCTGCAAAGAGTGAGAATTTGACATCTTCTTCACCAATTTGGATGCCTTTTATTTCTTTTTGTTGTCTGATTGCTGAGGCTAGGACTGCTGGTACTATGCTGAATAGTGGGGTGATGGTAGACAGCCCTTCTGTGTTCCTGACCCTTCTGTGTTCCAGCCCTGTTCTGTGTTCCTGAAAAACTAAGCTTTTCCCCATTAAGAATGAGCTGTGGGCTTTTCATAGATCGATTTATGATATTGAGGTATGTACCCTCTAACCCTACACTGTGAAAGAGTTTTGATGAAGAAAGAATGCTATACTTTGTCAAATGCTTTTTCAGCATCTATTGATAGTATCATGGTTATTGTTTTTTCTTTTATTAATACATTGTATCACACTGATTTGCAGATGTTGAACCAAACTTGCAGTCCAGGATTAAATTCCACGTGGTAGTTGTGAATACTTTTAATGTGCTGTTGGATCCTATTGGCTAATATATTGGTGAGAACTTTTGTATCCCTGTTCCTCAAGGATATTGGTCTGTAATTCTCCTTTTTGGCAGGGTCTTTGTCTGGTTTTGGGATCAAGGTAATGCTGGCCTCATAAGATGAGTTTGGAAGTTTTCCTTCCATTTCTATTGTTTGGAACAGATTCAGAATAATGACCATTAATTCTTTAAATTTGGTAGAATTCTCCTGGGAAGCCATCTGGCCTTGGTCTCTTGTTTGTTGGGAGATTTTTGTTGACTACTTACATCTCCTTCCTGGTTATGGGTCTGTTCAGGTTTTCTATTTCTTTCTGGTTCAGTTTTGGTAATTTATGTGTCTCTAGGAATGCATCCATTTCTCCAGATTGTCAAATTTGCTGGTGTATAGTTGCTCACAATATGTTCTTATACTTGTTTGTATTTCTTTGGTGTCATTTGTTCTCTCTCCTCTTTCATTCATGATTTTATTTATTTGGATCCTTTCTCTTTTCTTTTTGATAAGTTTGGCCAGGGGTTTATTAATCTTATTCATTCCTTCAAAGAAGCAGCTCCTAGTTTTGTTAATTTGTTCTATTGTTTTTTGGTTTCTATTTCATTGATTTCTACTCTGATCTTAATTATTTATGGTTTAGGTTAAGGCTTTCTTTGCTGTTGGGTTGAGGCTTTCTTTGCTGTTCTTTCTCAAGCTCCTGCAGGATTTATACTTTCTTTCTGGTGTAGGGTTAGGTTGTATACTTGATACCTTCCTTATTTCTATAAATTACTCATGAAAGAAATTGAGGGAGACAAAAGAAATGGATAAATATTCCATGCTCATGGATTGGAAGAACAAATATTGTGAAAAGTTCTATGAGACCTAAGGCAATCTGCACATATAAAGCAATGCGTATCAAAATACCACTTTTTTTCCAAGGAAATTTATATGGAACCAGAAGAGACCCCAAATAGCTAGAGGAATGTTGAAAAAGAAAACCAAAGTTGATGGTATCACAATTCCAGACTTCAGGCTCTATTAAAAAGCTGTAATAAACAAGAAGTATGATACTGGCACAAAAACAGACATGTAGATCAATGGAACAGAATAGATGTCCCAAAAATGGACCCTCAACTCTATGGTCAACTAATCTTTGACAAAGCAGGAAAGAATATCCAGTGAAAAAAAATGCAGCTTCTTCAACAAATGGTGTTGGGAAAATTGAACAGCCACATGCAGAAAAATGAAACTGGGCCATTTACTTACACCACACACACAAATAGACTAAAAATTGATGAATGACTCAATGTGAAACAGGAATCCATCAAAATTTTTGAGGAGAACACTGGCAGCAACCTCTTCGACCTCAGCGGCAATAAATTCTTCCTAGAAACATCACCAAAGGAAGTGAAGAAAGGAAAAAAAATGAACTATTGGGACTTCATCAAGATCAAAAGCTTTTGTACAGTGAAGGAAACAGTCAACAAAACCAAAAGACAGCTGACAGAATGGGAGAAGATATGTGCAAACGACATATCAGATAAAGGACTAGTATCCAAAATCCATGAAGAACTTATCAAACTTAACACCCAAAGAACAAATAATCCAATCAAGAAATGGGCAGAAAACATGAGCAGACATTTCTGCAAAGAAGACATCCAAAATGGCCAACAGACACATGAAAAGGTGCTCAACATCTCTCAGCATCAGGGAAATACAAATCAAAACCATAGTAAGATACCATCTCACACCAGTCAGAATGGCTAAAATTAACAAGTCAGAAAATGACAGAGGTTGGCAAGGATGCAGAGAAAGGGGAACCCTCTTAAACTGTTGGTGGGAAAGCAAGCTGACACAGCCACTTTGGAAAACAGTATGAAGGTTCCTCAAGAAGTTGGCAATAGAGCTATGCCATGGCCCAGCAATCACACTACTGGATATTTACCCTAAAGAGAGAATTGTAGTGATTTGAATGGGCATGTGCACCCGAATGTTTATAGCAGCAAAGTCCACAATAGCCAAACTATGGAAAGAACCTAGATGTCGATCAACAGATGAATGGATAAAGATGTGGTATATATACACAATGGAATAATAGGCAGTCATCAAGCCCCTGCCTTAGGTTCAGATCATGATCCCAGGGTCCTGGGATTGAGCCCCACATTGGGCTTTCTTCTCAGCAGGGAGCCTGATTCTCCCCCCCACCACCTGCTTCTCTGCCTACTTGTGATATGTGTCTGTCAAATAAATAAATAAAATCTCAAAAAAAAAAAACCCAAACCCCACAACATCTTGTCATTTGTATTGATGTGAATGGAACGAGAGGGTATTATGCTAAGCAAAATAAGTCAATCAGAGAAAGACAATTATCATATGATCTCTCTGATAGGGAATTTGAGAGATAGGTGGGGAGGTCAAGGAGGGAAGAGGGGGAAAATGAAGCAAGATGTGACTGGGGAGGGAGAAAAATCCCCAGACTCTTAATCTGAGGAAACAAATTTAGGGTGGCTGGGTTTGGTGGTGGTGGGGGGGATGGGTGGCTGGATTATGGACATTGGAGAGGGTATGTGGTATGGTAAGGACTGTGATTTGTATAAGACTAATGATTCACAGAACTGTATCCCTGAAGCAAATAATACAGTATATGTTAATTTTTAAAAAAGCTATTGATTTCATCATATAAACCATATAATTCTCTTTGCCTCAGAGAAGTTGGAAGGATCTTAGTAATTCATGGGCACAAACACTAATTGACTATTTTTCCTGGATGCCACTGGGGGATGGGAGGAAGGAAAAAACCTTATTGCAAGGTTCACTGTTCTATTAGGGGAAAAAAAAGAATATGAAGAGAAGATTCAAGGGTTGCTGCTCATTATGCATTTACTTGTCATCAAGACCAGAAAGTAAAATTTCTTTGTACATTAAAAATAAAATAAAATAAATTTTACTCTTTAAAATGGCCCAGTAATTACATCTTTTGGGGAGGTCTATATTCATCCAATGGGTTCACTGCTTTTGGTAAGTATGTATGTAACTTTAGAGTATATTATCAACAGAACAGAGTTTTTACTGGGATACCACTTATTCCAAGTTGATGCAATGTACTGACTCATCTGGGTCAATAGCAGAGACCAACAACTGGCAAATTTATTTCCTTTTCCCCCCAACTGTACTGCTGAGATCAATGTACTCATAGGTCTGAAGCAGATCAAGCCCTCTACTATGGTTCCTAAGATCAACAAATTTCTCCATGAACTGCTCATTTAGTGTGAAACTTATGCATTTTGTGACCACATCAAGTGACTCTGCAACATGAACAACAATGACTACTTGTTGTTTTAATTATAAACATTAAAAAAAAAAACCTTTTAGTAATTATTCTCTGAAATAAAAAGTGATATAGAAAGATGTTCCCAGAGGACAACAACTTATTTGGCCTTGAGTGACACACAGGATTCACTGATGCTCAGTGAATGCCAGTAGTTCTCAGCAGTAGGCTTAAGTCATGGGCACAAGGAAGGAACAGTTTGAGCAGTAAAATGAATGAGAATAGATATGCAAGAAGACTAGGAAGGTGGAGAAGACAAAAACCTAAATGCATAGGAACTTTGATTTTCTTTGCCAAACCTATTCCCCAAACCACCCTCTTACCCATTTCCATTAATGACAATTCCATCCTTTTAGTTCTAGTTCTTTCTAGTCCATCCTTCTGGTTTTCAAATGAAGAGTAATTGTCTGCAGTGATAGCATGGCTTAGCTCTAAACCTAAGGGCCTGTGCTGTGATTTGCCTACAGAGAGACCTGCCCAAGTCTCCAAAAAGTGTCCTTATCTCCCACTATGCCTTCAATTACCATTAGCTTTGGTG
The DNA here is from genome assembly GCF_022355385.1 of Mustela nigripes. Taxonomy (NCBI): domain Eukaryota; kingdom Metazoa; phylum Chordata; class Mammalia; order Carnivora; family Mustelidae; genus Mustela; species Mustela nigripes. The sequence goes on from NC_081558.1 coordinate 173,085,249, forward strand.
GATCATGTGACCCAAGGAGTAGAGCATCTTGTACGGCTGTTTACACCTTTGTAAATCCTTCTTCTGTTCAGAGTCACACTTAAAACTAACAGCTTTCCTAGACACTTGGTAAGTGGGTTGGAATAATACACCCAAATGAAGATGACATTGGCTCCAAAATCCACAGGCTCCCAATAGGTGTTATATGTTTCTTTTGGTTGTAAGAGGGCCAGATGCAGCAACTTATCCTTTACCTTAGAAGAGATGTCTCCCCATGACCCACCACTGGACGGTTAGAAATTTCGCCTAGATAAATGGGCCTTGAATTTTGTTGACTATATTTCTCAATTTCTGGTACACAAATATCTACCAATAGGTCTACAGTAGTTGCTCCATAAGGAATAAATGTGATATCTTATGAAAGGGAAAGAAGATCAAGGTCATTGAGTAAATATTTGCAAATCATGTATCTGATAAGAGCTTCATAAGCAGAATAGAAGAAGAATATCAAAGCTAAAAAATAAGAAATATATAACTCAATTTAAAAAAGAGAAAATATTTATGTAGACACTTCAGTAAACAAGATACACAGATATTAAATGGAGACACAAAAATATGTTCAACAAAATTCATCATTGGGAAAATCAAATGACCATAGTGAGATACATTGACCCACCACTTAAAATAACTAAAATTGAGGGGCACCTGTGTGGCTCAGTTGGTTAAACATCTGCCTTCTGCTCCGGTCATGATGTCAGGGTCCTGGGATCGAGTCCTGCATCCTGCTCTTGCTCAGTGGGGTGTCTGCTTCTCCCTCTAATGCTTCCTCTGTGCTCTCTCTCTCTCTCTCTAAATAAATAAATAAATAAATAGATATCTTTAAGAAAATAACTAAAATTGAGAAGACTACTAATATTGAAGCAGCAATACAGACTTTTGTACCGTAGATGGACCACAATATGAGGTGAGAGATAAATACACAAAATTGAAGAGAAGAATTTGATTTAACTCAAGTTTGGATTATGTTGAAATTCCCAGTGCACATATTGCTTACACACCCTTCTACTAAGTTATGACAGGGCTTCTCTTTTATCTATGTAGTTTATTTTCCCCCTTTCTTTGGCTTTCACAAGCAAAGTCTAAGAACACAGAATAACTGATTAATGACTACATCAGAATATAGGCCCTTTGCTTTCCCACTTGCTGCCATCAAGTCCCATGTGGAGGTTAAGCACTTTTACTCCTCTTTAGATACTAAATCAAAACAATTTGTACATTGTACTCTTTTGACACATATAATGTCATTATTTTCTGAGTGAACATTATGTCACTTCTCTCTTCATGTTGAAAGGTAAGTATGAACACCTTACCACTGTGTTCAAAATATCTCACTATCTGTCCTTAAAATTGGGATAAAAATCAAAGTGCCTGACCTACCCTTCAGATCCCATGTGAGCCCAACCATGTTGGTCTTTCTCATCCCATCTGGCTCCTCTTGCTTCTCTTTGGATACCAGCTACATTTACCACTTTTCTTTATGTGCTTCTCTAATGTTCTAGCTCTGAGATCATCTAGGTCCTCCAAGGATGGAAGGCCCTAAAGGTAGCAAATGTCCAGGTCATCACTTTGTCAATGAAGACTTTGGACATCCTGCCTGACTTATCAAAAGAGAATCTGCATTTTCAGAAAATTACTAGGAGATTCACAGGCATTAATGTTTGAGAAGCATGGATATATGCCAACTCCCACTATGGTCCTTTGTTTTGTTTTCCCTTTCACCTTCCCTTGACCTTTGTGAAGTAAGATTTCTCACCTGTCACAAATTAAAGTGTGAAAGTTCAGTGTAGTTCTGGAACATGAGCTGCACTTTGTATGAAAAGGACACTTGTAGTTAAGGTTCCCCTGAAGGGAATGCAGCACTTTGGCTTCATTAAAATCACGTATGACTGGCTCAGATGTGATCATACTAATCAAAGCACTGAAAGCATCAACATTTATACATTTAAATATGCATAAATATGTCAGAGGCATCATTAGTAGTGGAAAATAGGGGCACAAAATATAATATCTATGATGATTTGATGTTTATGGTTTCAGAGTCTATAATGCCCTATGAGCTACCTGGATTTTTCACACATGTTGAAGTTTACATTGTCCAGAAGAACAATTTAGCTTTGTCCTAAAGGGAAGCCTTTGGTGCTATTGGGACAATTTTAGTTTTTCATTCCTTCCTATTCTGGCAAAAATCCCAGAGTTGTAAAACTGGTTGACCCTTGTGCTTGAAACAAATTGATATAAACAACATTCTCCTGAGCTTGTTAAAGGAAGCCTCCAAAGTGAATCAGTGTGCAAGAAGTTAATACACATGTTTTGGTCATTTCAGTGCTACTGCATTTCTTATCTACTTTAGAAAACCTAACACTTCAAAAGAATTTTCTCAGTTTCTTATAAGATATGGATAAGAGAGAAATGATTACTATAAAATTCATTATTCTTTATATATAAGTTTGACATACTCTTGAATTTTAATAATTTTACATTGGGTTTACAAGAGCCTAAAAGCCAGGTGAGTAATGGGAAATAAATACTGAATAATTTACATATTAAATCTTAATGACTCTCCTCTAGTAAGCAAAATAGCTGTAAGACTGAATTACTCCCTTTAACAATGTTTTATTATTTCTTAGCATATCTCTAAGGACTTTATAAGTATTCATGAACTAGAGTGTTCAACAATTTAAACTACATTTAAATATCATTCCATAATGATTTCTACATAAGTAATCTTTTCTGCTTATTCTGATTAAAAGCTCTATTACGTTAACTGATCACATTTTCTGAATCAAACTTTTAAGGTAAGTCAATTGTGTATTAACTCTATGCTATCTCCCACTTCTGACAAGCATTTCATTGACTATTTATATACATGTAGCAGGAAATAGGCAGTAGGTGCTTCTTCACTTCTCTTTCCAGCATTTATAGCTTAATAAGTACCCACGAAAACTGAATTTGAGATTTTTTCATTATTTAGTGATTTGGAATTGCCTAGAAAGCTTTTCAAATAAAATACCTCTATCATGTGAAATTAGTAGCTTTGTTATTTATATCACCTGTATTCCACTCCATTCTGCCTCAATTTTATTCTGCAAAAACACTGGTAGAGAAAAGGTGTTCTCAAGTAAAACCATAAGGATTTCTAGAAAAAAGTCAGTCCTAATCATTGTTATAGCAAATGTAAGGCAACTTTTAAATATGAAAAACATTTCAGGCAGTGTTAATATATTTATGAGTAAAGTTTGTGATGTAAAATTTAACCGGAAAATCTGTTACATACAAATATCCCATAGAAAAATAAATTTGGACATTTGAATAAAATAAGGAAAGAAAAGATTCCCATTGTTGACAACTTTAAACAACACCCAGGGTTAAAATAAACATTTATCCCTAAACCCTAGGCTTTTACTTTTTTGTTGTCCATAGTCTTTCTCTAATACATTCGTTTTTTCTTTTAAATATTGATTTCTTTATTTTAGAAAGAGAGAGAGAGAGAGAGAGAGAAAGTGGGTAGAAGGGCATATTGAGAGAGAGAGAGAGAGAGAATCCTCAAGCAGATGTCAGGCTGACTGCATAGTCTAATATGTGGCATAATCCCAGGACTCTGAGATTATGACCAGAACTGAAATTGAAAGTCTGCCTCTTAACCCAGTGAGCCACCCAGTCACCCCTGATAGATTCTTAATTCTTTTTTACTTGTCTTTCCCACACTCATCTACCCATATGTCTATTATTCTCTGCCTATTTCTGTTCCTGCACCTTGTGATCTTCACCCACCCAAACTTTTCCTTCTGCTGTCTTCTTTCTTCTTTTTATGGCTTTCTCTCCATTTCTCTGTTTTGAAAAATTTTAATAAAGCCACGTCAAGGAAAAATGTTCTATTTGTCCACCTGCAGTAGACATATAACAACTGTTGTCCACATTCTTGGAATATTCAATCTTGCTTCCCTTCTCACTGTTGTGCAATTGTTTCCCATTCAGTGCCATTATGCTCTGGCCTCCACTGCATCACATAACAGAAATTGCTCTCGCTAAAGCCATTAGTTTCCATGCTCAATCACACCTGTTCACTCCTTATCCTAGTAGAGCATTTATTTTAATAAATAAAGTTGGTACCATAATTTTCTTTGTCCTTCTTAACTATCTTCCTCTCTGTGTGTTCATGATACTCATCACTCATCTTGATCACTCTGCTCAGTATCCTTTCCTGGTCTCTCCCTGTCTTTATTCACTGCCAGTCAGAACTATTAGTTTCAACAACAAATTTTTTGGAATGGAATCTAACAGGGAAATCCTAGGAAATTAAAGGATTCTGCTGAGAAAAAATGGGCAGGAACAGAAGCAAGCATGGCCATCTGCCAATAGCAAAAATTATATTCCAACATTGACTCCATGAGGGCTGTTGTCACCACTGCTATGTGAGAATGCCACTGTTCACATGGACAGAGTTACTGGTGTGGATGCAGGGTGCATTTGCTGGAACCTTCATATTGTGTCTTGGCTGCCTTTGCAATTCAGATTATCTTTTGTCCTTGTCCCTCTTCCTCCCTCAATCCAAATTTCAAGTCTAGTGTGAGTGATGTAGAGTTACCAAACCTACATCATATCGCCTCACCCTAGTTGTCAGGAGATAGGAAAGTCAACTGTAGCACTTTTGGGACCTACGATGGGTAGTACAGTTTGCTGGCATCAAAATTATGTCGTAGAAAAGAGGATCAGTTTGGTTACCTAAAAGTGACATATATCTTACTCCACTTTAACATACGTTGTCAGTTTAGTTATTCACCATTCTCTTCACTTTATGTATTCTCCAACAGATAGGTCATACATAACTATATCTTCAGTCTACCCCAAGGATTTTCAATTCATGATTTGAAATAGACTCAAACTACAAAGTACACATGCACTGGATGTCCACAAACTGGACACTGCATCTAAGTTCTCAATCAAATTTTGATGAGAATCTACCAAGTTGACAAGTGATAATTCATTCTTTAATGACTAACCCTGAAATGTGTCAGAGAGGCACTGCATCTACCTTCTGAACACTTTCCATCTATCTCTTCATCTTCCCATCAAACTCAATGTCATCTCACATATAGTTTAGCCATGTCACATATGTTTGGGTCACTTATAGTTCAAGTAGAATACAGATTATTAGCCGTTATAATTGATTCACTAAATCAATATCTACAGTAAAACATCAAATCTATATTTTGCATATAACTTTTCCCAGAATGAGGACATTTTAAGCAAAATATAGATTTGAGGGGCGCCTGGGTGGCTCAGTGGGTTAAGCCGCTGCCTTTGGCTCAGGTCATGATCTCAGGGTCCTGGGATCGAGTCCCACATCGGGATCTCTGCTCAGCAGGGAGCCTGCTTCCTCCTCTCTCTCTCTCTCTCTCTCTGCCTGCCTCTCTGCCTCCTTGTGATCTCTGCCTCTCAAATAAATAAATTAATTAAAAAAAATTAAAAAAAATATAGATTTGAGGTTTTACTATAGGTTCTGGTTTGAGAACACTCAATAGTAGTAACATTTTTACTAGTATTCCTGACCTTAATTTCAGAGTTTCTGCAGCTTGTTTTCTACACCTCCATATATTCATTTTATTTTATTACAATTTTTTAAAATTTTTATTTATTTTTAAAATTTATTTTCAGTGTTCCAGAATTCATTGTTTATGCACCACACCCAGTGCCCCATACAATATGTGCCCTCCATAATACCCACCAGCAGGCTCACCCAACCTCCCACCACCCTCCCTCCAAAACCCTCAGATTGTTTCTCAGGGTCCACAGACTCTCATGGTTCATTTCCCCCTCCAAATTCTCCAACTCCCTTCTCCTCTCCATCTCTCCATGTCCTCCATGTTATTCCTTATACTCCACAAATAAGCGAAACCATATGATAATTGACTCTCTCTGTTTGACTTATTTCACTCAGCATAATCTCTTCCAGTCCTGTCCATGTAGATACAAAAGTTGAGTATTCATCCTTTCTGATGGAGGCATAATGCTCCATGGTATATATGGACCACATCTTCCTTATCCATTCATCTGAAGGGCCTCTTTGTACTTTCCACAGTTTGGCGATTGCCACTATGAACATTGGGTTACAGATGGCCCTTCTTTTCACTACATTTGTATCTTCCGGGCAAATACCCAGTAATGCAATTGTGGGGTGATAAGGTAGCTCTATTTTTAATTCCTTAAGGAATCTCTACACGTTTTCCAAAGTGGCTGCACCAACCTGCATTCCCATCAAAAGTGTAAGAGAGTTCCCCTTTCTCTACATCCTCTCCAACACTTGTTGTTTCTTGTCCTGTTAATTTTGTCCATTCTAACTGGTATAAGGTGGCATCTCAAAGTGGTTTTGATTTGAATCTTTCTGATGGCTAGTGATGATGACCGTTTTTTCATGTGTCTGTTAGGCATTTGTATGTCTTCATTGGAGAAGTGTCTATTCATTTCTTCTGCCCATTTCTTGACATGATTATCTGTTTTCTGCGTGTTGAGTTTGAGGAGTTCTTTATAGATCCTGGATATCAGCCCTTTGGCTGTAGTGTCATTTGCAAATATCTTCTCCCATTCTATGCATTGTCTCTTTGTTTTATTTTGAGTGTTTCTTTTGCTGTGTAGAAATTTTTGATCTTCATGAAATCTCAAAAATTCATTTTTGCTTTTGTTTCCCTTGCCTTTGGAGTCATCATGAAAGAAGTTACTGTGGCAGATGTAGAAGAGGTTGCTTCCTATGTTCTCCTCTAGTATTCTGATTGATTCCTGCCTCACATTCAGGTCTTTTATCCATTTCAAGTTTATCTTTGTGTTTGGTGTAAGAGAATGGTTAAGTTTCATTCTACACATAGCTGTCCAATTTTCCCAGCACCATTTATTGAAGAGACTGTCTTTTTTCCACTGTATTTTTTTCCTGCTTTATTGAAGATTATTTGACCATAGAGTTGAGGGTCCATATCTGGGTTCTCTACTCTGTTCCACTGGTCTATGTGTCTGTTTTTGTGCCAGTACCATGCTGTCTTAGTGATCCCAGCTTTGTAATATAACTTGAAATCAGGCAACATGATGTCCCCAGTTTTGTTTCTCTTTTTCAACACTTCTTTATCAATTTGGAGTTTCTTCTGATTCCATACAAATTTTAGGATTTTTTTCTTGAGCTCTGTGAAAAATGCCAGTGAATTTTGATCAGAATGGCATTGAAACTACAGATCGCTCTATTAGTATAGACATTTTAACAATGTTTATTCTTCCGATCCAAGAGCATGGAATGGTCTTCCATCTTTTTGTGTCTTCAGTTTCTTTCATGAGTATTTTGTAGTTCATCAAGTACAGATCCTTTACCTCTTTGGTTAGGTTTATTCCCAGGTATCTTATGGTTCTTGTTGCTATAGTAAATGGAATGGATTCTCTAATTTCCCTTTCTGTATTTTCATTGTTAGTGTATAAGAAAGCCACTGATTTGTGGAGATTCCTCAAGAAATTAAAAATAGAACTTCCCTATGACCTTGCAATTGCACTACTGGGTATTTGCCCCCAAAATACATATGTAGTGAAAAGAAGGGCCATCTGTACCGCAATGTTTATAGCAGCTATGGCCACAGTCGCCAAACTGTGGAAAGAACCAAGATGCTCTTCAACGGATGAATGGGTAAGGAAGATGTGGTCCATATACATTATGGAGTATTATGCCTCCATCAGAAAGGATGAACACCCAACCTTTGCAGCGACATGGACGGGACTGGAAAAGATTATGCTGAGTGAAATAAGTCAAGCAGAGAGAGCCAATTATCATGTGGTTTCACTTATTTGTGGAGCATAACAAATAGCATGGAGGATAAGGGGAGTTAGAGAGGAGAAGGGAGTTGGGGGAAATTGGAAGGGGAGGTGAACTGTGAGAGATTATGGACTCTGAAAAACAATCCGAGGGTTTTGAAGGGGTGGGGAGGTGGGAGGTTGGGGGAACCAGGTGGTGGGTATTATAGAGGGAACAGATTGCATAGAGCACTGGATGTGATGCAAAAACAATGAATACTGTTATGCTGAAAATTAAAAAAAAAGTGGATTGAAACAATGAAAAATGATAACATTATGATCGAAAACCTTTGGGAAGCAGCAAAAGAGGTTATAAAAGGGATGTATATAGCAATACATGCCTACATCAGGAAGCATGAAAAATCTCAAATACACGACCTAACTGCACAACTAAAGATGCTAGAAAAAAGAACAACCAATGAAGCCTAAAGCCAACAGAAGAAGGAAGTAATAAAAATGTGAGCAGAAATAAATGATACAAAAACAAAACAACCTAGTAGAATAGATCAATGAAACCAGGAGCTGATTCTATGAGAAAATTAATAAAATTGATAAACCTCTAGCCAGACTTACCAAAAAGAAAAATAAAGGACCCTAGTTAAATAAAATCACTAATGAGAGAGGAGAAATCACAACCAACACTACAGAAATACAAATTATAAGCGCATATTATGAAAAATTACATGCCAAAAAAGTGGGGAATTTGGAAGACATGGATAAATCTCAAGAAACATATAAGTACCAAAACTGAAACTAGAAAAAATAGCAAACTTGAAAAGACCTATAACCAGCAAAGAAATCTGGTTCAGTTGGTTAAGCCTCTGCCTTGGGCTCAGGTAATGATCTCAGGGTTCTGGGATTGAGCCCTGCATGGGGCGCTCTGCTCAGCAGGGAGCCTACTTCCCGTCTCTCTCTGCCTGCTGCTCTGCCTACTTGTGATCTCTGTCTTTCAATAAATAAATAAACTTTTAAAAGAAAAAAGAAATTGAATCAGTAATCAAAAATCTCCCAACACACCAAAGACCATGGAAGATGGCTTTACAGGATAACTCCACCAAACATTTAAAGACGAGTTAATACCTATTCTTCTCCTGCTATTCCAGAAAATAGATATGCAAGGAAAATTTGGAACTCATTCTATAAGGACAGCATTACCTTGATCCCAAAACCAAAGACACCACTAAAAAGGAGAATTACAGATCAATATCCCTAGTGAATATGGATGCAAACAATTCTCAACAATATAATAGCAAATCAAATCCAACAGTAGATTAAACAGATCATTCACTGCAATCAAATGGTATTTATTTCTGGGTTACAAGGGTGGCTCAATATTCATGAATCAACCAACATGATACACCACATTAATAAAAGACGGGACAAGAACCATACAATCCTCTCAATAGATGCAGAAAAATCATTTGATAAAGTACAACATCACTACTCAATAAAAACCTTCAGCAAAGTAGGGATGTAGGGAATATGTCTCAATATCATAAAGGCCATATATGAACAACCCAAGCTAAAATCATCCTTACTGGGGAAAACTGAGAACTTTTCCCCTAAAGGTCAAGAGCAAGACAAGGATGTCCCATCTTACCACTATTGTTTAACATGGTACTGGAAGTTCTAGGGTCAATGATTAGACAACAGAAAGAAATAAAAGGCTTCCAAACCAGCAGGGAAGAAGTCAGACACTCACTCTTTGTGGACAACAAGATACTCTGTGTAGAGAACCTGTAAGACTCCAACAAAAATATGGCTAGAATTGATATATGAATTCAGCAAAGTCACAGAATACAAAATCAACATACAGAAATCTGTTGCATTTCTATAAACTGATAATGAAACAGCAGAAATGTAAGTGAAGAAATCAATGCCATTTATAACTGCATCAAAACCCATAGGATGCCTAAGAGTAAACCTAACCAAAGAGATACAATGTACTCTGAAAAGCTTAAAACACTTCTGAAAGAAATTGAATATAACATAAGGAAATGAAAAAACATTACATGCTCATGGACTGGATAAACAAATATTGTTAAATTGTCTTTACCACCCAAAACAATCAACTCATTTAATGCAATCCTTATGAAAGTACCAATAGCCTTTTTCACAGAACTAAAACAAACAATTACAAAATTTGTATGGAACCACAAAAAGACAGCAAATAGCCAAAGCAGTCTTGAAAAAGAAAGGCAAAGCTGTAGGAATCATGATTCTGGACTTCAAGCTATATTATAGAGCAGTAGTGATCAAGTTAGTATGGTACTGTCTCAAGAAAGGACACATAGGTCAATGGAACAGAATAGAGAACCCAGAAATGGATCCAAAACTATATGGTTAACTAATCTTCAACAAAGCAAGAAAGAATATCTAATGGAAACAAGATAGTCTCTTCAACAAAATTTTTCAGGAAAACTGGACAGCAACATATAGAAAAATGAAACTGGACCATTTTCATATAGCATACAGAAAAATAAATTCAAAATGGGTAGTAGCCCCAAATGTGAAACAGGACACCATCAAAATCCTAGAGGAGAGCACAGGCAATGACTTCTTTGACATCAGCTGTAGCAACTTCTATTTTGTTTTTTGCTTTTTTTTTTTATTATTATTCCAGAGAAAGAGAGAGAAAGAGAGTGAGAGATTGAGTAGGGAGAGGGCTCAGTACCAGGGCGTGAGATCATGATCTAAGCCAAAATCAAGAGTTGGCCACTTGACCATAGAGTTGAAGGTCCATTTCTGGGGCAGTAAACAACAAGTTTTGGAGAGGATGTGGAGAAAGGGAACCCTCTTACACTGTTGGTGGGAATGCAAGTCGTGCAGCCACTTTGGAAAACAGTTTGGAGATTCCTCAAGAAATTAAAAAGAGAGCTTCTCTATGACCCAGCAACTGCACTACTGGGTATTTACCCCAAAGATAAAGATGTAGTGAAGAGAAGGACCATCTATACCCCAATGTTTATAGCAAAAATGGCCACGGTTGCTAAACTGTGGAAAGAACCAAGATGCCCTCCAACAGATGAATGGATAAAGAAGATATGGTCCATATATACAATGGAATAGTATGCCTCCATCAGAAAGGATGAATACCCAACATTTGTATCAACATGGTTGGGACTGGAAGAGATTATGCTGAGTGAAATAAGTCAAGCAGAGAGAGTCAATTATCATATGGTTTCACTTATTTGTGGAGCATGAGGAATAACACAGAGGACATGGGGAGATGGAGAGGAGAAGTGAGTTGGGAGATATTGGAGGGGGAGACAAAGCATGATAGACTGTGGACTCTGAGAAACAAACTGAGAGTTTTGGATGGGGGGTTGGATGAGCTTGGTGGTGGGTATTTTGCAGGGCACATATTGCATGAAGCATTGGGTGTGGTGCATAAACAATGAATTTTGGAACACTGACAAAATTAAATTAAATTAAATTTTAATAAAGAATGGGAAATAAGATGTAACCATGGCTAGGATAAGCTGTTAGCAAAATTTAGGACATATTTTCAAAAATAAAAATATGTATGATATGAACAACTTTCTAATAAAGTATAAGATTTCCTAAAAAAAGAAAAAAAGTGTTGGCTACTTAACTGACTGAGGCATCTGGGCTCTCCATTGTCTGTAGTAACTTCTTACTAGACACTGGAGGCAAGGAAACAAAAGCAAAAGTGAGATATTGGAACCTCATCAAGAGAATAGCCTTGTGTACAGCAAAGGAAGCAATCAAAAAAACTAAAAGGCAAGTTTTAGAATGGGAAATGATATTTGCAAATGACATACCTGATCAAGAGTTAATATCCAAAATCTATAATGAACTTACCAACTCAAAAACCAAAAAAGCAAGAGTAACCCAGTTAAGAAATTAGCAGAAAAGAAGAATGGACATATTTCCTTTTTTATTTTTAATTTTTCAATTTATTTATTTTCAGAAAAACAGTATTCATTATTTTTTCACCACACCCAATGCCCCATGCAATCTGTGCCCTCTATAATAACCACCACCTGGTACCCCAACCTCCCAACCCCCGCCACTTCAAACCCCTCAGATTGTTTTTCAGAGTCCATAGTCTCTCATGATTCACCTCCCCTTCCATTTTACCCAACTCCCTTCTCCTCTCTAACACCCCTTGTCCTCCATGATATTTGTTATGCTCCACAAATAAGTGAAACCATATGATAATTGACTCTCTCTGCTTGACTTATTTCACTCAGCATAATCTCTTCCAGTCCCGTCCATGTTGCTACAAAAGTTGGGTATTCATCCTTTCTGATGGAGGCATAATACTCCATAGTGTATATGGACCACATCTTCCTTATCCATTTGTCCGTTGACGAGCATGTTGGTTCTTTCCACAGTTTGGCGACCGTGACCATTGCTGCTATAAACATTGCGGTACAGATGGCCCTTCTTTTCACGACATCTGTATCTTTGGGGTAAATACCCAGGAGTGCTTCTAAAGAAGACATATAGTGGGATAACAGACACATGGAATGATGTTCAACGTCACTTACCATCAGGGAAATAAAAATAAAAACTACAATGAGATATTACCTCACACCTGTCAAAATGGCTTAAATTAAAAATAAATGAAACAGAAGATGTTGGTGAGGATGTGGTTCATGGGAATGCAAACTTGTGCAGCCACTCTGGAAAACAGTATGGAGGTTTCTAAAAAAGTTAAAAATAGAACTACCCTATGATCCAGCAATTTCACTACAAGTTATTTACCAAAAGGATACCAATATACCAATTTTAAGGGATACATGTACCTCAATATTGACAGTAGCATCATCAATAATACCCAAATTGTGGGAAAAGCCCAAAATGATCATTGAATCATTGAATGAAGAATAAAGAAAAGCTGAGTTATTTATACACATACACAGTCACACACACACAGAATATATATGTGGAATAATATGGAATATAATATATGGAATATTATTATTCCATTATATAAGAATATGGAATGCAATTATTATTCCATTATATATATATATAAAATGGAATATTACCCAGCTGTAAAAAAGAATGAAATCTTGCCATTTGCAATGATGTAGATGAACTAGACTAAGTCAGAGAAAGAAAAATACCATATGATTTCACTCATATATGGAATTTAAGAAAAAAAAATGAAGGTGGGGGGAATAAAAGAGAGAGGTAAACCATAAAAGAGACTTCTAGCTATGAGAACAAACTGAGGCTTGCTAGAGACGAGATGGGCAGGGGGTGGGCTAAATGGGTGATGGGTATTAAGGAGGGCACTTGTGATGAGCACTAGGTGTTATATGTAAGTGAGGAATCACTGGATTCTACACCTGAAACTAATATTACACTGTATGTTAACCAACTGGAAATCAAATCAAAGCTTTAAACTACAAAACAAAACAAAGCCCCCAAGAAAACAAACCAAAAAGAAAAGAGCCCAAAATAATAAACTAAGATAGAGGAGTTTATTTTTAAAATTCAAAAAAATACCAATCAAATCCTGAACAGTTTTTCACAATCTGTGTTGTAGACTAGCTAGGTATAATCTTATCAGTATATATGTATTATGAACACCTCTGTAGTCTAGGCCTTCTTTTGTTATTGTTTTTCTTTTAAAATAATGGTTCTTTTTTTTTTTTCTTCCTTTCAGTGCCTTTAAGGCCTTATTTATTTATTTATTTATTCCTTCATTCATACATCCCTCTTTATTTTTTTTTATTTTTAATTTTTTTTTTATTTTCAGCATAACAGTATTCATTATTTTTTCACCACACCCAGTGCTCCGTGCAATCTGTGCCCTCTATAATACCCACCACCTGGTACCCCAACTTCCCATCCACCCGCCACTTCAAACCCCTCAGATTGTTTTTCAGAGTCCATAGTCTCTCATGATTCACCACCCCTTCCATTTTACCCCAACTCCCTTCTCCTCTCTAACTCCCCATGTCCTCCATGCTATTTGTTATGCTCCACAAATAAGTGAAACCATATGATAACTGACTCTCTCTGCTTGACTTATTTCACTCAGCATAATCTCTTCCAGTCCTGTCCATGTTGCTACAAAAGTTGGGTATTCATCCTTTCTGATGGAGGTGTAATACTCCATAGTGTATATGGACCATATTTTCCTTATCCATTCGTCCGCTGAAGGGTATCTTGGTGTTTTCCACAGTTTGGCGACCGTGGCCATTGCTGCTATAAACATTGGGGTACAGATGGCCCTTCTTTTCACGACATCTGTATCTTTGGGGTAAATACCCAGGAGTGCAATGGTAAGGTCGTAGAGAAGTTCTATTTTTAATTTCTTGAGGAATCTCCACACTGTTCTCCAAAGAGTCTGCACCAACTTGCATTCCCACCAACAGTGGAAGAGGGTTCCCCTTTCTCCACATCCCCTCCAACACATGTTGTTTCCTGTCTTGCTAATTTTGGCCATTCTAACTGGTGTAAGGCGATATCTCAATGTGGTTTTAATTTGAATATCCCTGAGGGCTAGTGATGATGAACGTTTTTTCATGTGTCTGATAGCCATTTGTATGTCTTCATTGGAGAAGTGTCTGTTCATATCTTCTG
>NC_081558.1:173099685-173118706 GCF_022355385.1 Mustela nigripes
CCCATTTTTTGATGTTATTGTCTGCTTTGTGTGTGTTGAGTTTGAGGAGTTCTTTATAGATCCTGGATATCAACCTTTTGTCTGTACTGTCATTTGCAAATATCTTCTCCCATTCCATGGGTTGCCTCTTTGTTTTTATGACTGTTTCCTTTGCTGTGCAGAAGGTTTTGATTTTGATTTTAAAATAATGGTTCTTAAACTTTAGTTGACCTCAGAATCACATGGAGCATTTGCGAAAACAAAGATTGATGGGTTCCATCTATAGATATAGAGTTCCTTCCTCAGTAGTTTATGTTGTTTGGCTGGGACTGAACTAGATAAATTCTCTTTTAAATGATATTAGACCTGTGAAAATGCAGTTTCTGCATACTCTCTATTCCTTACTTAAATAGCACTCTGCAAGTATTTTGAAGATTTCCATTGTCATTTTTTTTTCAGAGACAGGTTTTTATTTAAAATTTATTGTAATGGGATCCACGCAAAAAGAGGGAGGGAAGGGTAGAGAGCATACAGGAGACACAGGAACATGAGGACATGGCTAGGGCCACAACTGTAATGAGGAAGAGGGATGAAAAGAAAAGTCTAGCGCTGGAGCTGGGTTGGAAGAAGGGTGGGGGACATGTGGCTATATTTCCTCATCACCAGGAAGCATGTTTAACCCCTGGATATCCCTCTGTTTGCCCTGGAACCCTGGAAATCTATCTCTTGTCCTGCCTGTGGCTCTAGTGGTTTATTCTTTATTTCCCCTCATCTTGTTTTCCTCTGATAGGACAACATTTAGGGCCTGACCTCAAACAACACTACCTTATGAATGTACTACCATTGCCTTCACTGCTTCTGTCCCTCCTCCAATTTCAGCTTTTCACCCTTCTGGGGCAGAATCTTTGATTCTTCCCACTGAAAGAAAAAGCACCAGCTCCCCAGGGAGGGGCAGCAGTTAGTAGTGGGAATTGTGCAAGGAAGAGAGGAAGGATCATCAAGAAGTCTCACAGATCTTTGAAGGGAAGGTCAGGGGTTACAGAGAGGAGAGGGGGTGAGGGCAATGGCTTCTCCTGTCCTATAGGACTTTCATACTTTTATCTCTGTTTGGGCAGCTGAACGCAGGTTTCAAGGGAACATATTCTTCAAAAAATGAAGTATTGTGGATGATTCTATATTTTTTTCTTGAAAACATGATTAACAATGATGATAGCCAATTAAGAGCCCACTTTCTCAAAGGTTAATGGCAAGGCTATCTGTTCATTAGAAAATTTAATGTCATGCTGGGTCAACTTTTGAATCATTTTTCTCAAATTAATTTTGTATACAAGATAATACACATGTTGTAACATATAATGATACCTCTTCATAAAAGTTACCTTCTAAGACAGAGTTATTTGACTTCAATAGCTACCAGTTGCATCATATTTCCCTCTCTTTCTCAGATTAAGAAGAAGTCACTAATGTGGCAAAGTTTATATTGCTCAGGGTTGTCCAGAATACAGAACTAATAAATTACCAATCTATAAGTGAAATATGCATATAAATATGTAATATTATATATAAATATGAATATATATACATATGTATATGTATAAAATATATCTACTATAAGATATTGGCTCATATGAACATGGAGCCTGAGAAGTCCCATGATCTGTGGTCTGCAAGGTTTGAGACCCAGGAAATATGATGTTGTAGTTCTAAAGTGTAAGAATAAGAGAGCCAATAAAAGGTATAAATTCCACCCATCAGCTCTGAAGAAAGGACCGAGGATCAAGAACACCAAGGGCAGAAAAGTATCAATGTTACAGATCAACCAACCAGGCAGAGTGAATTCAACTTCCTCTGGCTTTTTGTTCCATTCAGGCTTTCAATGGATTAGGATGATGCTCACCAGCATCAGGGAAAGTCCTCTACTTTACTCAGTCAATTGACATAATGCCAACTTTTTCTTGACACACCCTCACACATACAGCTAGAAATAATATTTATCCAATTATCTAGACATCTTGCACACTAGTCAAGTTGGCATATACAATGAACTATCACAAGTCCACCCACTGTCAGCTTGACACCCATACACAATTCCTTAAACCATACTTAAGTGCCAGGTAAGACCAATAGCAGGGTCATAATTCCACTTAACATGATACAACTATGCTGTGTAAAGCTGAAAATGCACTATACCTTTCCCCAGAAATTGAGTTAAAATACTTCAGTGATTTTTATACCGTATACCTGATGAGAGCTTCCTTGATATCTGGTAACTTAAACACTATGATGTCAAATTAACAATAATTAGTTACCATGACATAAATTCATTTCATTTTATTTTACATGATAAGGGAATAGAAGTGGAAGGAAAGCAAAGAAATTTGTTATGTGTATACAAATATACAAATGTGGGTATACACACATATGCGTGCGCATGTGCGCGCGCATGCACACACACACACACGAGTGTATTCTTAACCAAGCTGAGGATTAAACATTTTATGGCAATTACAGTCCTCATTTCTGAGACCAGTCATGTGGTCGTAGCTCTTATTTACAATTACCTCTTCTTCCAGTACCCATTCCACAATCCTTTATTCTGTAGCAAACCATTCACTGGTCAGATTTCTCTACCTTCTTTCTTAAGGGTCTGACTTAGAAATCCTGCCTGAATTGGTTTGTTGGAGTTTTCTATTGACCTTAACTACAGGGAATGGTACTACTAAAGAAAAATACAAGTGATTTGAATTTCTGACATACTTGGCCTCATCCCCATTATGGAGAACTAGTCCAATTTCTCCTTGGTAGTCTTACCAGCTGGGTAACTCCCTTCTTTGCATAATGATGGAGGGAGAAAAAGTGGCCCAGTGCCAGGTTTAACTTCCTGATGAACAGAATCGTTGTTGTGTGTGCTGGTGGAAACATTCTTCCCTCTGGATCTAAGACTTTTAGACAGCAGAGCATTAAGGCAAAGGATGACTTGCAAAAATTACACTAGTGTGTCATTAACAAGTGGTAGTGGTGAGTAGTATCACTCAAATTTTCACTACTGAATTCCTGGGCTGGTGAATTTTAGCTATGGAAGAAACTATACTGTGTATTGGACACTGATTGAGAAAATCTACAGGCTTCTGGAGAGCCTTGCTGAGCCATGCCTGATAACGGCACCTAGAAGGTGCAATAACTGTGTTTTGAAAGATGATTCTATCATTCTAGCTGACTCCCTGTATCAGGATGGTGGGGAAAATAGTAAGACAAGGTAGTTTGTTATCATGGGGCCATTACCAGACTGTATTTACTGTGAAGTAAATTGCTCAATTAGAAGCAATGGGCATGGGATACCATGACAGTGAACAAGGAATTCTGTTAGTCCACAGATAGTTTTGTCAGGACCATTGCTCGCAGTACTGAAAATATGTATCTGGAATACGTGTCTATTCTTATAAGAACAAAACATTTCCTTTCCACACATTGGAATCTGGCCAATACCGATCAGTCATGAGGTAGATGGCTGATCACTCCAATGAATGGTGCCATATCAGGGACCCAGATTCAATCTCTGCTGCTGGCAGACTGGACATTCAACAGTGGCTGTAGCCAGATTGTATATGGTGAGTAGAGGTCCATGTTGTGGAGCTCATATATAAACCTCCATTCCTACTACTATAGCCCCCTGTTTCATGAGCCCATTTGGTGATTCTTCCTACTTGATTATGAAAATCCTCCACTGCTGAGTTTCCCTTTGCTGAGCATCACATAGGACATAAATATTTCTATGTTTTTTGCCTCTTCCACAAATTTCCTTGCATCATTTTCCAGTCATAAACCTTCAGATTCCCTGACCATCCAGCCAAACCATTTCTCAAAGCACTTGAATTATTAAATAATCAGACACATGGCTATTCCTCCTTGTAGGCAGGTGAACAACCAGGTGCACTACTCAAAATTCTGCCCACTGGGAGAAATTTCTTTCACTGTTGTCCTTCAGTGATGTCCCAGAGCAAGGCAGTAGTGCTGCAATCATTCACTTTTGATAGGTATCTGCATATCTTGCAGAATTATCAGTAAGCCAGGCCCAGGTAATCTTTCCCTTTGTTTACTGATTACAGAGAACCCTCCATGAGCTCAGAAGTATGGCTGGAATAGAGAAGCCAGGCCAACAGGCATGGGGAACCGGGGCATTTGGACCACTTCTTCATGTAACTTACTGATACCTTCTGGGACTGCTCAGACTACATCATGTGTATATCACACCCATTTGATGATGCTGTGGCCATGTACTCTGAAATTTATGTCTTGGTGGGTCATACAATACACCGTTCATGAAAGGCAGCTCTGGTTCCATGGGAAATTGCTGGCCATGGTTGAGCATTCAATCTCTACTGAAGCCTAGTAGCAGACCGATAGCTCTTTATCAAATGGAGAGTAGTTGTCCACAGTGATGGCAGAGCTTAACATGAAATTTAGCATCTGTGCTGTGATTTACCCACAGACACCAGCCTAAGACTCCATACAACATCCCCCTGTGCTATTGCCAATTGGACCACCACTGTTTTTGGTGGATCAGGTAACCCAAGTGCTAGTGCAGCTTGCATAGCAGCCCATACCTTTCACAAGTCCTCCTTTTTGAAATCACACTCAAAAGTAGAAGCAAAATTATCATACAGTTTCACTAATACATAGAATATAGGGAGTAGCACAGAGAACTGTGGGGAAGGGGAAGGAAAACTGAATGAGAGGATATCAGAGAGAGAAAGCCAACCATGAGAAACCAAGACTCAGCGAAAAAAATTGAGGGTTGTGGAAGGGAGATAGAAGGGGGGTGAGAGTAACTGGGTGATGGGCATTAAGGAGGGCACCTGATCTGATGAGCACTGGGTGTTATACACAACTCATGAATCATTGGAAACTACATCAAAGACTAATGATGTACCATATGTTGGTTAATTGATCTCAATTTAAAAAAAACACACAAAAACCAGCAGCATTTCTGTACATTTGATAAATGGGTTCTAATAATACACTCAAATAAAGATAATGTTGCCTCCAAAATCCACATTTCCACTATGTGTTACACCTCTTTTTCTGGCCACAGAAGGGCTAGATGCAACAATTTATCCTTTACTTAGAGGATATATCTCCACATGACACATCAACTGGACCTCTAGAAATGTCATTGAGATAAATGGGCCCTGAATTTTGATGGATTTATTTCCGAACTTCTAGCATGCAAATGTCTACTGGAAAGTCAACAGTAATCGTTACTTCTTGCTCATTAGGTGCAATCAACATAAGACATTGGTTTTACGGGAAAGAAAGAAGATCAAGAGCCTTGAGAAAATATTTGCAAATCATACACCTGGTGAGAGCTTGCACCTATATCTAAAGAATCTCCAAACTGAATAATAAATATGTATCTGAATTTTAAAGAGGAAAATACTTGAACAGGTGCTTCAGGAAACCATATATATAGATGTCAAATAGGGCACAAAAATATTTTCAATATAATTGATCAGTGGGGAAATGCAATGAAGAACACAGTGAGATACCACTCCCACTTTTGGCACCCCCGCCAGGCCACAAACCTGGAGCCTGATGCTCAGGTGACCCCCTCCCTCAACTCTGCCCCAGAAAGCTTGCCTCAGAGGGTGACCTTAGTAGAGCTGTGTGGGCCTGGCACGTGGTCATGCACAGTCACAATATGCACCTAGAAAGAAAGAGCTCTAAGCACCAGGCCCGCATGCGGCCCGAATCACTGCACAACGCTGGCCAATTCTCATGAGCCTTCTGCCCAAATCAATATCAATTTGGGAGAAAGCTAGTGAGAATTGGCTGGAAACCCCTGGCAAACTCACTTCCAGTGGCGCTGGCCTTTCAGGAGCCCCGTGGGCCTGGCACATGATCACGAATGGTCAAGGCACGAACCCTGAGAGAAAGTGCTCCACATGGCACACATGGGGCCAAGCCTCCCTCTACTCAGTCCCCTGGGAAGCCTGCTCAGTGCTGGCAGATCAGACCTGCCTAATTCTAGGTTGGGTTTTCAGACTTCTGTCCCCAGAGGCATGGCCCCCAAGCCCTCCAGACTGGGGACCCCTGAGACACACCCAGGAGGAATTCATGCCATTTGGAGCTGTTCAGGACCCTCAGAGTGACAGAAATTTGCATACCCCTCTGAGGACACCCCCACCTTCAGCCAACCCCTGTCCACACACCCGGAGCCTGATGCCTAGTCTGACCCCTGCCCTCCACTCAGCACCCTGGGCATCCCACCAGCAGATAGGGCCTGCCATGCCCCTAGGCCCTAACAGTAACTCTAGGTTGGATTTTCCAGTTTCCATCTCCAGAGCCCTGGCCCCCAAGCCCTCCAGATTGGGGACCCCTGAGCCACATTCCAGGCTCTGCCTGCCACCCAGGAAGAAACCTTGCCATTTGGAACTGCACAAAACTGTCAGAACGGGAATGTCCCCCTAAGGCCACCATCATTTGGTGCCTCCCTGGGCCACAAAGCTGGAACCTGGCACTCAGCCTGACCCCCTCAGTGGGGGCCCTCAGGGGAGCCATGTGGACCCTGCCCATGGTCCCAGATGGTAGCAACATGCACCTAGAGAGAAAGTGCTCCAAATACCTGGTGTGCATGCAACCTGAATTTCCAAATATCGCTGTCCAATTCTCATGAACTTTCTGCCCCAAGTGATATTATTTGGGGCAGAAAGCTCATGAGAATTGGCCTAAAACACCTATCAATCTCACTTTCTGCAGTGCAGACCTTCAGGAAAGCCGCCTGTACCTGGCCCTTGGTCCCAAGTTGTGCAGTAGAATCCTGCAAGAAAGCACTCTAAATGCCAGGCCCACGCATGTCCAACCCCTCCTACTACTCAACCCCTGGCAAGCCTGCCTCAGGACTGGCATATTTGGCCTCCCATGCCTCGAGGCCTTAACCTTAACCCTAGGTTGGATTTTTAGGCTTTTGTCCCCGGATCCCTGGCACCCAAGCCCTCCAGATTAGAGACCCCTGAGCCACACCCCCGGAGTCCATCTGCCACCCAGGAGGAATCTGTGTCATTTGAAGCTGCACAGAACCCTCAGAGTGAGAGATATCTGCATGCCCCAATGAGGCCACCTCCCACCTTTGTTGACCACCCCCAGCCAAAAACCCAGAGTCTGATGCCCAATGTAACCCCCGCCCTCCACTCAGCCCCCTGGAGACCTGCCTCAGCACCAGCAGATCAGGCCTGCCATGCCCCTAGGCCCTAACAATAACTATAGGTTGGGTTTTTAGTCTTCTGTCCCCAGAGACCTGGCTCCCATGCCCTCCAGATTGGGCACCCTTGAGCCACACCCCAGGACTCCACCTGCCATCCAGGAGGAAACCGTGCCATTTGGAGCTGTCCCAAATCCTCAGAGCTGGAGAAACCTGCATGCCCACCTGAGGCCACCATCACTTTCAGAATTCCCCAGCCCTGGGGGCCACAAACCTGGAGCCTGATGCTCAGCCTGACCACTTCCCTCAACTCTGCCCCCAGCGAGCTCGCCCTGCCCATGGTCCCAGATGGTAGCAACATGCATCTAGGAAAAAAGAGCTCCAAATACCTGATATGCACGCATCCCAAATCACTGAACATCACGGGCCAGTTCTCATGAGTTTTCCCCAAGTAATATTGATTGGGGCAGAAAGCTCGCGAGAATTGGCCCAAAACACCTGTTGAAGTCGCTTTCAGTGGTGCAGGCCTTCAGAGATCCACCTGTACTTGGCCTGTGGTCCCAAGTGGTCCCTGCCAGACCCTGCAAAAAAGCATTCTAAATGCCAGACCCATGCATGTCTAACCCCTCCCACTGCTCATTCCCTGGAAAGCCCGCCTCAGCACTGGCAGATCTGGCCTGCCATATCCCTAGGCCCTATCTTCAACTCTAGGTTGGGTTTTTAGGCTTTTGTCCCCAGATCCCTGGCACCCAAGCCCTCCAGATTGGGGACCCTAGAGCCACACCCCAGGTCTTCTGCCACCCGGGAGGAAACTGTACCATTTGGAGCTGCACAAAACCCTCAGAGAGGGAGAAACCTGCATGCCCCCCTGGGACCACCATCACCTTTGGAGCCCCACCCCCCATCACAAACCCTGAGCCTGTTGCTCAGCCTGACCCCCTCATTCAACTCTGCTCCTGGGAGCTCACCTCAGTGATGGCCCTCAGAAGAGCCACATGGACCCTGCCCATGGTCCCGGATGGTCCAACATGCACTGAGATAGAAAGCACTCTAAATACCAAATGCCCACATGACCTAAATTGCTGCACAACGCTGGCCAGTTATCATGAGCTTTCTGCCCAAATTGATATCAATTTGGGAAGATTGGGCAGAAGTCTCATGATAATTGGCCAGAAATTCCAGGCATATTCCCTTTTGACAGTGCAGGTCTTCAGAGTAGCCCTCTGGTCCTGGCCTGTGGTACTGGTGGTCCCGACCTGAATCCTTTGAGAAAGCTCTCTAAATGCCAGGCACTCATGTGGCCAACCCCTCCCTCTACTCGGTCCCAGGGAGCCCACCTCAGCGCTGTAGTTCGGGTCTGCCATGCCCCTAGACCCTAACAATAAGTGTAGGTTGGGTTTTCAGGCTTCTGTCCTCAGAGACCTGGCTCCCAAGCTCTCCAGACTGGGGACTCCAAGCCACACCGAGGTACTCCACCTGCCACCCAAGAGGAAACTGTACCATTTGGAGCTTCCCAAAACTCTAGAGGCAGCAATAGAGCTGTGACCTTGAAAATGAAGACCAATTGTCAAATACTGGCTTTTGGTCCTCTAGCCTTTCAGTGATTGTTTTTCTTTAATATTTGACTTTTGGGGGGCTCATGAGTGACTCAGTCATTAATCACCTGCCTTTAGCTCAGGGTCCTGGAATTGAGCCCTGCATTGGGCTCCCTGCTTAGCTGGAAGCCTGTTTCTCCCCTCTCACTACCCCTGCTTGTGTTCCCTCTCTCACTGTCCCTCTCTATGTCAAATAAATAAATACAAGTCTTTTAAAAAATCTGATTTTTTTGAAAGTCAGTTTTATTAGGGTACAATTTACATAGAGTAAAATTCACCCTTTTTTCCCCTCCTTAATGTCTATTACCCAGACACTCCATCTCCCAAAACCTCTCCCCTCCAGCAACCCTCGGTTTTTTTCCTATGATTAAGAGTCTCTTAGGTATTGTCTCCCTTCTGATTTCATCTTGTTTTATTTTCTCCTCTCTTCCCCTATGATCTTCTCTTTTGTTTCTTAAATTCTGCATATCACTGAGAGTGTATGATAATTGTTTTTCTCTGATTGACTTCTTTTGCTTAGCAAATATCTTCTAGTTCCACCCATGTCATTGCAAAAGGCAAGGTTTCAGTTTTCTTGATGGCTGTATAGTATTCCATGGTTGTGTGTATATATCCACATCTTTTTTATCCATTCGTCTGTCAATGGACATCTGGGGTCTTTCCATAGCTTGGCTATTGTGGACATTGCTGCTATAAACATTGGGATGAAGGTGCCCCACTTCGATCATATTTGTATCTTTGGGGTAAATACACAGTACCTAATTCAGGACACCTAACTCCCTACTTCTCCCACTATTTGGATAATGGTTTCTGTTTCCTGCATCAAAACATGACAGAGTCTCTTGGAACACATTTCTAGAACTTTAAAATAATGAAATAACTATCTTGATTCAACAAAATAGAGAAATGCATGAAAAAGAACAGAGTACTTCATAGTGATAAAAAATTGCAGTAGAAGAACAAGCTTCCTATTATTTAAGCACAAATAACAGCACCAGTGGATTAGGTTATAATTTATACTGTTGGAAGAAGGTAGTCATCAAGTATTTCTGATGAACTGAAGCTAACACCATCACCTAAGTACCACAGGCTCCAGAAAACAGTCAGCCAATCAACAAATTACAGATGCTTAAAATTGGTTTGTATCCTATAGATTTTTAAAAAGTTTACAAAGCAATTGAAAGATAACTAGATTTAGAATTTGAATACCTAGAAACAATTAGGTATATGATTTGGGGAAATTCTAAACAACCTATCCTATCTGCTAATGGAGAAAACAGCAGTATCCTTCCAGAACTGTTGTAGGCTTAAAGGAAATAATATTTGAGAAAGTTTTTTTTTTAAAGACTTTATTTATTTATTTGACAGAGAGATAGCAGGAGTGGGAATATAAGCAGGGGGAGTGGGAGAGAGAGAAGCAGTCTTCTTGCTGAACAGACAGCCCTATGTAGGGCCCAGTCTTGGACCCTGAGATCATGACCAGAGCCTAAGGCAGAGGCTTAACAACTGAGCCACACAGGCAGCCCAAGAAAGGGCTTTTTAAACAGAAAAATACTCCACACTTTTACATTTTATATCTATTCATTCTTCAGCAATTTTTTTTTAAAATCCACAATTTTACAATTCCTATGTAGTGATCTGTTCTTGTCCCTTGAGTCCACAGCTCTTCTCTGTTAATTCATTCTGAGTTTGGCATAGGTAATCAGTGGAGTTGACATTTGTTTCATGTAAGTATGACCCTTCTTGTGAGATAGTAAACTTGGATAAATTTTTCCTTTTTATTTTTGCACCACTTTGCATAATTTATTGCATCTTGCATATTTCATGATAATAAAGACAAATTTAATAGAAACTTGCTTCATTTTAATCACAAACATAAAGAATATTTTATAAATATATATTTCTTCACCTTGACATTAATGGCTTGTATTATTTTCTTCTGAGGCACTCACTATGATTTCTATATTGTTTATAATATACAAATATTTAGGTAAGTTTTATTACAATACTAGACCTCTTTGTGAACTATTAAGAAAATTTACCAAAAATATACATAAAACTAAAAAATTTAAATATTTTGGTTCTGGAAGATATAGTGAACTTTAAATTGTTTTCTATGACAATGGAACCTATGAGGGAACCAAGACACAAATGGTCAGTAACAACAACAACAAAAAGATCACTGAAATAGAACCACAAGGCAGTAGGAACAGCATCTTCAAAGTGATGAAAGAAAATAAAATATCTCAATTAAGAATTCTATATCTGTTGTAAATATATTTCAAGAATAAAGCACAGTAAAGATATTTTTGTTAATAAAAACTAAGGAAATTTACCATGGGTATCATAAAGGAATGATAAAGGAATTTCTTTTTTTTTAAATTTTTTATTTTTTATAAACATATATTTTTATCCCCAGGGGTACAGGTCTGTGAATCACCAGGTTTACACACTTCACAGCACTCACCAAAGGATAAAGGAATTTCTTAAGAACGAATGGAAATGAGTCCATGTGGGAAGTCAAATATTTAGGAAGAAACAACTTTGAAGATAATAATTCTGTAAATAAATAGAAACGAGTGTTTTCTCTATTAATCTATTTAAATATATATGAATGCTAAAATCAAGAATTATGATTGATATTGGGGCTATATATATATGTAGATGCATTACACATGACAACTATACAGCTTTATACCGGATAAAAGCTGTATAAATAGATTTATATGAAACACACATTGTTCAGTTTTGGGTGAAATGATATTATCTTTAAGCTAACTTTGAAAAAAGCGACTATTATATATTGTAATCTTGAAACCAACCATACATGCATACAAACAAAGTAGAGAGGTTTAAAAAAAATGTTGGAAACATAAAACAAATAATGGAAAGTTGGACCCAAGTCCAACTACCCTATCAATATATATACAGCAGAATATTACTCAGCCATCAAAAGAATGAAATCTTGCCATTTGCAATGAAATGGAATGGATGGAGCTACAGAATATTATGTTAAGCAAAATAAGTCAGGCAGAGAAAGATAAATGAAATTTGATTTCACGCATATGTAGAATCTAAGAAACAAAACAAACAAACGATGGAAAAAAGAAAGAGTGAAGGAGACAAACCAAGAAACAGACTCTTAATTATAGGGAATGAAATGATGATTACCAGAAGTGAGGTTAGGGGAGAAGGGTAAAATATGGGATGGGGATTAAGGTGTGCACTTGTAATGAGCACCAGGTGTTGTACGGAAGTGTTGAATCACATATTGTATACCTGAAATTAATATTACACTGCACGTCAACTAAATGGAATTTAAATAAAAACTTTTTAAATTTTTAAAAAATAATAGGTGATAAAGAAGTAATAATATCATAATTTTTACTACCAAGAAATTTTTAGGCTCAAATGAAACCATATGAAATCAATGGTAAATGTAATCAAACATTCAGGGAATAAATATTACTAATCTACACAAAACTCTTTCATTAAAAGGAAGAGCAGTGAAATATTCCCACCTCATTTTATGAGTCTAGTATAATCTTGATAACAATACAAAACAAATGATCTTTTTAAAAAAAAAATCAATATCCCTCTGAACATAGAGAGAAAATGCTGATCAAAAATATCAGCAAAATATGGTTCACCTGAGTGGCTCAGCCTGTTAAATTCTGCCTTTGGCTCAGGTCAAGTTCTCAGGGTGCTGGGATCCAGTCCACATCGGGCTCCTTGCTCAGCAGGTAATCTGGTTCTCCTTCTCTTTCTCCCCCTCCCCCAACTCATGCTCTCTCTCTCTCTCTCTCACTATCAAATAAATAAAATATTCAAAAAAATATCAGCAAATGTGGTCAACTAATCTTCTACAAAGCATGGAGAATACCCAATGGAAAAAGACAGTCTTTTCAACAAATGGTGTTGGGAAAACCAGATGGCAAAACATGCAGAAGAATGAAACTGGACCACTTTCTTACACCATGCACAAAAATAAATTCAAAATGGATGAAAGACCTATATGTGAGATAGAAAACCATCAAAATCCTAGAGGGGAAAATAGGGAGACAGTTCTTAAACCCTGGCTGCAGTACCTTCTTATTAGACACATTGCCAGAGACAAGGGAAGGAAAAGCAAAAATGAACTATTGGGACCTCATTGAGAGTAAAAGCTTGTGCACAGCAAAGGAAACAATCAACAAAACTGAAAGGAAGACTGTTTTCAAAAGGAAGATATTTTCAAATGACATATCAGATAAAGGATTAGTATCCCAAACCTATAAAGAACTTCTCAAACACAATACCCAAAAAACAAATAATCCAATTAAGAAATGGGCAAAAGATCTGAATAGACACTTTTCCGATGAAGACATCTAGATGGCTAATGGCTAACAGACATACGAAATGATGTTCAACATCACTCGTCATCAGGGAAATACAAATGAAAACCATGATAAAATACTACCTCATACTTATCAGAATGGCTAAAATTGACAACACAAGAAATAACAAGTGTTGGTGAGCATGTGTAGAAAAGGGAACACTCTTGCACAGTTGGTGGGAAAGCAAACTGGTGGAGTCACTATGGAAAACAGTTTAAAGTTTCCTCAGAAAGTTAAAAATAGAACTATTCTACAATCTAGCAGAGGCATTACTATGTATTTATTCAAATGATATAAAAATACAGATTCAAATGGGTATATGCCCCCTGGTGTTCACAGCAGCATTATCAACAATAGCCAAACTGTGGAAAGAGCCCAAATGCCCATCAACTGATGAACAGATAAAGGAAAAATGGTGTATATATACAATGAATGCTACTCAGCCATCAAAAAGAATGAGGTCTTGTCACTTGCAACAATGTGGATGAAGATAGTGTATTTGCTAAGTGAAATAATTCAGTCAGAGAAAGACAAATATCATTTGACCACACTCATATGTGGAATTTAAGAAAGAAAACAGATGAATATATAGGAAGGAGAAAAAGAAAAAAAAGAGAAAGAGAAACAAGTCATAAGTGACTCTTACTGGTATAGAACAAACTGAGGGTTGATGAACGGAGGTAGGTGGGGGATGGGCTAGATGGGTGATAGGTGTTATGCCCAACGAGGGCACTTGTGATGAGCACTAGTGCTGTATGTAAGTGATAAATCACTAAATTCCACTCCAGAAACCAATATTGAACTGTATGTGAATTAACAAATTTAAAAAATAAACTATGATCCTGTATGGAAATTAACAAGCAAATTCCAAAATTTAAAAGAAAAATGTAAGAATATCTAGAATATCTAAAGTAATTAAAAAATGATTGAAGGACTTATGTGAAAACATAATCCTCATTTTATCTAATATTGGTATGTAAAATGTGTTTATATAATATTAATAAAACCCAAAAGTCAATCTTGGCATTAAGGACATTGATTGATTTCAATGTAACCATAAAGCTATCGTAGTTAATACAATGTGATATGGAAATAAGTTTCTACACATAGATGTGTGAGAGACAGAGCAAAGATAGGCTCACACATATGAAGAAACTTTTTTTAATCAAATACTTGAAAGCATAAAACTATACTGGCCAACAGACAAATAAACAATATTAAAAAAAAGCTACTACAATATAATTAGAAAAAAAATGAGTCTTTCAGTGAAAAACAGGCAGAGTCAATTGGCCTTTACATTAATTGAACTGGAGATCCACTGAAGTGTTTTGAGCAGTGACATTACATAACTTATATCTCTGGGTGCTCTGTTAGGATAAGACTGTAAGATGTATGGATAGAAGCTGGGAAATTCATTAGATACGTTTTCATTAACAGGTAAGAAATGGTAGTTTGCATTAGGATGGTAAGTGATTGGATTTTGAATACATTTTGATAGTAATGCTAACATTTATTTGATGACTGGATCGTATTTTTGCCTGAGTAACTGAAACAATTTGGTGACCATTTCTAAAGTAGAGATGATACAGGAGAAATAGACTTGGACACTGATAGTAATAAAACTCAGGCTTGGCCATGATAAATTTGAAATGCTTGTTAGTTTACACAGGGATGTCAAGTAGGCAGCTGGATATAAAACATGATGAATTTGACAGTGTATAACTGAAGAACTAGCTTTAGTTTTCCTTGGGACAAAACTTTGTTTTGAGAAGAAAGTGAATTTTCGACTCTTCTCTCTTAAACTAGACCAACTTCCCTTTGCAGATGATCTGATTGGACCCGAGACAAATCCAAATAAACTAGCTTTATCCTTAAAACAGTTAAAACACCCAGCATAGATCTCAATATATAGATTGAAAGAGTTGAACAGATTACTGGGATTGTCAGCAGAATCTTCAGAATCTCCACTCTCACACCTGGAGACAAGTCAGGAGAACGAAGCACAGGAATAAGAGGTGCAAGAAAAGCAACTACAAAAACACATGGAGAGAGGAAAAAATGGAGGACAGAAGAGAAATATTTAGTCCAGGGTAAGTGATAAAAGTAGAACTAGAGCTTGGAAAAGGGAAGAAGAAGGAATTTAGATGGAAAAAAAGAGGCGTGGAAGTTACTCCATGATGTCTTAGAAGCTTTACCATTATATATGCCACTATAATGGATGAAATTACAACTTTCCAAAAGTTTATTCCCCTTTAATCAATATCTCAAAGTTCACTACTAGACCAGTTTCCAATATTTATACTGATTTTTTGTGTGTTATAAGTTAATAGCTTCCACAAGTCTGATACAGAAGACCCAGAAACTTCTGTCATTTAATTATGAAGCAGGCAGATGGGCTTCTTCAATTATTTCTAGAACATAAATGGTCAGCATATTTCCCTTTCCGAGACTACCATCAGTCTTCAAAAAATAATCCATCAGTGAGAACAATTAAAGGCAGTACTATGCTAAATACTCTCATTCACTTGTTACCTGGTGACATACAGAGACAATTAACATTCTCTATTAAAGATATAGTAGTGAATCTGAAACTCTTCTCTAGAGACTCTATTAAAAGTTTGATGATTAGAGACTGGGACTAGGGAAATTTATGTAATTGTAAATGCATATACGTAATTTATGTGCAATGCTCAGAGGATACTATTAGGAAATCAATAGGGATTTCTTATGGAAGGTAACATTGCTGTCACCAAATGAGAAAACATAATCCTCATTTTATCTAATATTGGTATGTAAAATGTGTTTATATAATATTAATAAAACCCAAAAGTCAATCTTGGCATTAAGGACATAAATGTGTTCCCTCTGCTCTAGACTAAAGCCAAACTGACTGCACATTCTCTCATCCCTCACCTGTTACCAACCTGAGGTTAGGGAAAGATGCTAATGGTAATGAATGTTCTCTGAATTTTTTTTAACCCTACTCTCTGCATGTCAGCACTTATGCTTGTTCCCTCTAACATCTGACTCCATTCTCAATTCCATACCTTCTTGGGAATTCCTTAGATTTGGTAGTCCTGAGTTCTAAGTACTCCAAAGGAGATGTCTCTCTTTCCTCATCTGAATTAAAAGTTGACCTCAGATTACATTAATAGAAATCTGCAATGGGAGTTCATTAGTACATTGGCTCTTGAAAAATGTGGAGGTTAGGGGCACTGAGCCTTTACACAGTTGAAAATCCACAATGAGCTATTGATTCCTTCCCCCAAAAATGTAACTACGAATAATCTGCTGTTAATTGAAAACCAACCGATAACATAAACAGTTAACACATATTTTGTATGTTGTATATATTATATACTGTATACTTACAATAAAGTAAGTTAGAGAAAAGAAAGAATTATGTAACAATCATCAGAAAGAGAAAATATATTTACAGTGCTGTACTGAGTTACATTAAAAAAATCCATATATAATTGGACCCACATGATTAAAAATCCATGTTGATCAGGGATCAGCTGTATTTCCAATTCCCCCTAAAATCGCCAGGAAATATTCATATATAAGAAATTGGCTATTGGCCTGACTTGGGTCAGCAGTATACTCAGTTATTTCTTTTATTTTTTTAAAATTTTTTATTTCTTTTCAGTGTAACAGTATTCATTGTTTTTTTTTTATTATTTATATACTTTTAAAATTTTTATTTTATTTTTCAGTGTTCCAAGATACATTATTTAAGCACCATACCCAGTGCTCTGTGCAATGCATGCCCTTCTTTTTTTTTTAATTAAATTAATTTTTTTTCAGAAAAACAGTATTCATTATTTTTTCACCATACCCAGTGCTCCATGCAATTCGTGCCCTCTATAATACCCACCACCTTGTACCCCAACCTCCCATGCCCCCGCCACTTCAAACCCCTCAGATTGTTTTTCAGAGTCCATAGTCTCTCATGGTTCACCTCCCCTTCCAATTTTCCCCAACTTCCTTCTCCTCTCTAACTCCCTATGTCCTCCATGCTATTTGTTATGCTCCACAAATAAGTGAAACCAAATGATAATTGGCTCTCTCTGCTTGACTTATTGCACTCAGCATAATCTCTTCCAGTCCTGTCCATGTTGCTACAAAAGTTGGGTATTCTTCCTTTCTAATGGAGGCATAATAATACTCCCTAGTTTATATGGACCACATCTTCCTTATCCATTCGTCTGTTGAAGGGCATCTTGGTTCTTTCCAAGGTTTGGTGACCGTGGCCATTGCTGCTATAAACATTGGGGTACAGATGGCCCTTCTTTTCATGACATCTGTATCTTTGGGGTAAATACCCAGGAGTGCAATTACAGGGTCATAGGGAAGCTCTCTTTTTAATTTCTTGAGGAATCTCCACACTGTTTTCCAAAGTGGCTGCAGCAACTTGCATCCCACCAACAGTGGAAGAGGGTTCCCCTTTCTCCACATCCTCTCCAACACATGTTGTTTCCTGTCTTGCTAATTTTGGCCATTCTAACTGGTGTAAGGTGGTATCCCAATGTGGTTCTAATTTGAATCTCCCTGATGGCTAGTGATGATGAACATTTTTTCATGTGTCTGATAGTCATTTGTATGTCTTCATTAAAGAAGTGTCTGTTCATATCTTCTGTCCATATTTTGTTATGATTGTCTGTTTTATGTGTGTTGAGTTTGAGGAGTTCTTTATAGATCCTAGATATCAACCTTTTGTCTGTACTGTCATTTGCAAATATCTTCTCCCATTCCGTGGGTTGCCTCTTTGTTTTGTTGACTGTTTCCTTTGCTCTGCAGAAGCTTTTGATCTTGATGAAGTCCCAAAAGTTCATTTTCGCTTTTGTTTCCCTTGCCTTTGGAGACATATCTTGAAAGAAGTTGCTGTGGCTGATATCGAAGAGAATACTGCTTATGTTCTCCTCTAGGATTCTGATGGATTCCTGTCTCACGTTGAGGTCTTTTATCCATTTTGAGTTTATCTTTGTGTATGGTGTAAGAGAATGCTCGAGTTTCATTCTCCTACATATAGCTGTCCATTTTTTTCAGCACCATTTATTGAAGAGACTGTCTTTTTCCACTGCATATTTTTTCCTGTTTTGTCGAATATTATTTGACCTTAGAGTTGAGGGTCCATATCTGGGCTCTCTACTCTGTTCCACTGGTCTATGTGTCTGTTTTTATGCCAGTACCATGTTGTCTTGGTGATCAAAGCTTTGTAGTAAAGCTTGAAATCAGGTAACGTGATGCCCCCAGTTGTATTTTTTTCCCCCAGTTGTATTTTTGTTTTTCAACATTTCCTTAGCGATTTGGGGTCTCTTCTGATTTTGTACAAATTTTAGGATTATTTGCTCCAGCTCTGTGAAAAATGCTGGTGGAATTTTGATCAGAATGGCATTAAAAGTATAGATTGCTCTAGGAAGTATAGACATTTTAACAATGTTTATTCTTCTGATCCAAGAGCATGAAATGGTCTTCCATCTGTTTGTGTCTTCTTCAATTTCCTTCATGAGTGTTCTGTAGTTCCTCAAGTACAGTTCCTTTACCTCATTGATCAGGTTTATTCCCAGGTATCTTACGGTTCTAGGTGCTATAGTAAATGGAATCGGTTCTCTAATTTTCCTTTCTGTATTTTCATTGTTAGTATAAGAGAGCCACTGATTTCTGTACATTGACTTTGTATCCTGCCACATTGCTGAATTGCTGTATGAGTTCTAGTAGTTTGGGGGTGGAGTCTTTTGTGTTTTCCATATAAAGAATCATGTCATCTGCGAAGAGAGAGAGTTTGACTTATTCATTGCCAATTTGGATACCTTTTATTTCTCTTTGTTGTCTGATTGCTGTTGCTAGGACTTCTAATACTATGTTGAACA
>NC_081558.1:173119106-173120942 GCF_022355385.1 Mustela nigripes
GAATAGGTGTTATTTCTTCTTTGAAAGTTTGGTAGAATTCTCCAGGAAATCCATCAGGTCCTGGGCTCTTGTTTTTTGGGAGGTTTTTGATCACCGCTTCAATCTTGTTACTAGATATTGGGCTATTCAGGTTGTCAATTTCTTCCTGGTTCAGTTTGGGGAGATTATAGCTTTCCAGGAATGCATCCATTTCATCTAGGTTGCTTAGCTTATTGGCATATAACTGTTGATAATAACTTCTGATGATTGTTTCTATTTCCTTGGTGTTAGTTGTGATCTCTCCCTTTTCATTCATAATGTTATTAATTTGGGCTTTCTCTCTTTTCTTTTGGATTAGTGTGGCCAATGGTTTATCGATCTTATTGATTCTTTCAAAAAACCAACTTCTAGTTTCATTGATACGTTCTACTGTATCTTTGGTTTCTACCTCATTGATTTCTGCTCTAATCTTGATAGTTTGCAATTTTCTATGGCAAAGAATGTGGAGGATATTTTCATATGCTTGTTTACCATCTATATTTCTTCTTTGATAAAATGCTTGTTCAGACCTTTTGCCCAATTTTTATTGGATTGTTAGTGTACTTTCTGTTCATTGTTTTTCAACAAACAACTTGCATCTTTTTATCCAAGTCTTTTATCGGAAACCTGTTACCCTGGTATTCCCAAAAGCATATGTTGATGCACTTAGTGCTGGCTTTATTTTTCTGAGGGTCAGTGCACATCTCCTCATTCTCTTTTTTTTTTTCTCCCTTGGTTTGCATACTCTCTGTTGATAAAACTTCAATTTCACAGATCCTTCCCCTGTCAGTTCAAATCTACAGTTGAGTTTCTTCAGTGATTTTTAAAAAATTTCTGTTGTACTTTTCAACTACAGAATTTCCACTTCATTTTTTCTTTAAACTTTCTCTTTACTGATAGTCTCTGTTTCATATAACTCTGCATTCATAACTTCCTTTGCTTATTTAATCCTGCTTTCCTTTAGTCTGTGACCATTTTTATCAGGATTATTTTATGTGGTTTTTATTTTTTTGTTAAATCTAGTATATGATTGCTCTCAAAGGTAGTTTATGCTTTCTGTTAATTTTCTGATGGATGGGTGACACTTTTTGCCTATCTGTTTTTGAGAACAGGGCATTTAAGATAATACACTGTAGAACTCTGGATACTCATTCATCCTTATGTCTTGTTATATTTTGTTTTGCCCAGTGATTTGGTGGAGTATGTGTGTGAAGTCCATTTCCTGTGCAGTGTAAAGCCTCTGATGCTGCCCTTCAGAGGATGCAGCATGCACACAGTCCTTTGGGATGACTATGGCTTTATGAGAAGTCCTCTTATCTCCTCCTTTGATCATATCCGGCTCTTCGGCCCTATGAACTTCCAGAAATAGCATAAGCATGCTCTCTCCCTCTCTTTTTAATGCCTCAGGAAATAAATTGTTCCACATTCATAAGCAATTTTAAATTTGGGCCCGATTTCAGCAATCAGACAACAAAAGGAAATTAAAGGCATCCAAATCTGCAAAGAAGAAGTCAAACTATCACTCTTCACAGATGATATGATACTCTTCACAGATGATATGATACTATATGTGGAAAACCCAAAAGACTCCACTCCAAAACTGCAAGAACTTGTACAGGAATTCAGTAAAGTGTCAGGATATAAAATCAATGCACAGAAATAAGTTGCATTTCTCTATACCAACAACAAGACAAAAGAAAGAGAAATTAAGGAGTCAATCCCATTTGCAATTGCACCCAAAACTATAAGATACCTAGGAATAAACCTAACCAAAGAGACACAGAATCTATACTCAGAAAACTATAAAGTACTCATGCT